>NC_053025.1:287979164-288211060 GCF_003073215.2 Triticum urartu
GGGGCATAATCCGTTGAAGAGGATATCACAAGCTTGAGCGTTGTATTGTAGCATCTTCAACTCATCCGCGGTAGCTCCACGATTTGGTTCTCTCCCATCAAAGAATTCACCTTGCAAGCCAACACACATAATAGCCCAAATGGCGGGATTATGTCCAAGAATATGCATTTTCATCTTATGCTTCCAACTAGCAAAATTAGTGCCATCAAAGTAAGGACCTCTACGGTGGTAGTTTCCCTTGCTAGACGTGATAACCCACAAGTATAGGGGATCGCAACAGCTTTCGAGGGTAGAGTATTCAACCCAAATTTATTGATTCGACACAAGGGGAGCCAAAGAATATTCTCAAGTATTAGCAGCTGAGTTGTCAATTCAACCACACCTGGAAACTTAGTATCTGCAGCAAAGTTTTTAGTAGCAAAGTAATATGATAGTGGTGGTAGCGGCAACAAAAGTAAAGACAGCAAAAGTAATGTTTTTGGTATTTTGTAGTGACTGTAACAGTAGCAGCGGGAAAGTAAATAAGCGAGAAACAATATATGGAAAACTCGTAGGCACCGAATCAGTGATGGATAATTATGTCGGATGCGGTTCATCATGTAACAGTCATCACATAGGGTGACACAGAACTAGCTCCAATTCATCAATGTAATGTAGGCATGTATTCTGTATATAGTCATACGTGCTTATGGAAAAGAACTTGCATGACATCTTTTGTCCTACCCTCCCGTGGCAGCGGGGTCCTATTGGAAACTAAGGGATATTAAGGCCTCCTTTTAATAGAGAACCAAGACAAAGCATTAGCACATAGTGAATACATGAACTCCTCAAACTATGGTCATCACCGGGAGTGGTCCCGATTATTGTCACTTCGGGGTTGCCGGATCATAACACATAGTAGGTGACTATAGACTTGCAAGATAGGATCAAGAACTCACATATATTCATGAAAATATAATAGGTTCAGATCTGAAATCATGGCATTCGGGCCCTAGTGACAAGCATTAAGCATAGCAAAGTCATAGCAACATCAATCTCAGAACATAGTGGATACTAGGGATCAAACCCTAGCAAAACTAACTCGATTACATGATAAATCTCATCCAACCCATCACCGTCCAGCAAGCCTACGATGGAATTACTCACGCACGGCAGTGAGCATCATGAAATTGGTGATGGAGGATGGTTGATGATGACGACGGCAACGAATCCCCCTCTCCGGAGCCCCGAACGGACTCCAGATCAGCCCTCCCGAGAGGTTTTAAGGCTTGGCGGCGGCTCAGTATCGTAAAACACGATGATTTCTTCTCTCTGATTTTTTCTCTCCGAAAGCAAATATATAGAGTTGGAGTTGGCGTCGGAGGGCATCCAGTGGGCCCTTGAGGTAGGGGGCGCGTCCTAGGGGGGCGCCCCCCCACCCTCGTGAGAAGGATGTGGGCCCCCTGGTCTTCATATTTGGCGAGGATTTTTTATTATTTTTTCTAAGATGTTCCGTGGAGTTTCAGGTCATTCCGAGAATATTGTTTTCTGCACATAAAAAACACCATGGCAATTCTGCTGAAAACAGTGTCAGTCCGGGTTAGTTCCATTCAAATCATACAAGTTAGATTCCAAAACAAGGGCAAAAGTGTTTGGAAAAGTAGATACGACGGAGACGTATCAACTCCCCCAAGCTTAAACCCTTGCTTGTCCTCAAGCAATTCAGTTGACAAACTGAAAGAAAGAAAAACTTTTACAAACTCTGTTTGCTCTTGTTATTGTAACTATGTCAAGCCAACATTCAAGTTTTCAGCATAGATCATAACTAACCACATTTGCAATAATTCTCAGGTCTCATAATTACTCATATCAATAGCATAATCAACTAGCAAGTCATAATAATAAATCTCGGATGACTACACTTTCTCAAAACAATCATAATATGATATAACAAGATGGTATCTCGCTAGCCCTTTCTGAGACCGCAAAACAAAAATGTAGAGCACCTTTAAAGATCAAGGACTGACTAGACATTGTAATTCATGGTAAAAGAGATCCAATCATAGTCATACCCAACATAAATTAACAGTGATGAATGGAAATGACAGTTGTGCTCTCCAGCTAGTGCTTTTTAATAAGAGGGTGATGACTCGACATAAAAGTAAAATGGATAGGCCCTTCGCAGAGGGAAGCAGGGATTTGTAGAGGTGCCAGAGCTCGGTTTTGAAATAGAGATAAATTGTATTTTGAGCGGTATACTTTCATTGTCAACATAACAACCAAGAGATGGTGATATCTTCCATGCTAAACACATTATAGGCAGTTCCCAAACAGAATGGTAAAGTTTATACTCCCCCTCCACCAACAAACATCAATCCATGGCTTGCTCAAAACAACGAGTGCCTCCAACATACATCAGGTCCCAGGGGGAGTTTTGTTTGCAATTAATTTTGATTTAGTTTGCATAAAGCATGGGACTGGGCATCCCGGTGACCAGCCATTTTCTTGTGAGTGAGAAGCGGAGTCCACTCCTCTTGAGAATAACCCGCCTAACATGGAAGATAAGGACAACCTTGGTTGATACATGAGCTATTCGAGCATACAAAATAGAATGCTTATTTGAAGGTTTAGAGTTTGCCACATACAAATTTACTTGGAACGGCAGGTAGATACCGCATATAGGAAGGTATAGTGGACTCATCTGGAATAACTTTGGGGTTTAAGGGATTGGATGCACAAGTAGTATTCCCCCTTAGTACAAGTGAAGGCTAGCAAAAGACTGGGAAGCGACCAACTAGAGAGCGACAACAGCCATGTACATGCATTAAAATTAATAAACATTGGATGCAAGCATGAGTAGGATATAATCCACCATGAAAATAAATATCGTGAGGGCTATGTTGATTTGTTTCAACTAGATGCGTGAACATGTGCCAAGTCAAGTCACTTAAATCATTCAAAGGAGGATACCACCCCATCATACCACATCATAATCATCTCAATAGCATGTTAGCACACAAGGTAAACCATTATAACTCATAGCTAATCAAGCATGGCACAAGCAACTACGATCGTCATTGCAAACATGTTTATTCATAATAAGCTGAATCAAGAACGAGGGACTCATCATATTTACAAAAACAAAAGAGGTCGAGTTCATACCAGCTTTTCTCATCTCAGTCAGTCCATCATATATCATCATAATTGCCTTTCACTTGCACGACCGAATGATGTGAATAATAATAAGAGTGTACGTGCATTGGACTAAGCTGGAATCTGCGAGCATTCAATAAACAAGAGAAGAGAAGGCAATACGGGCTCTGGGTTAAATCAACAATAATGCATATAAGAGCCACTTCAACAATTTAATTATGGTCTTCTCCTACTGACCCCCAAAGAAAAGAAAAGAAATAAAACTATTTACACGGGAAAACTCCCAACAAGCAAAAGAAGAACGGGAAATATTTTTGGGTTTTCATTTTAATTATTACTACTACAGCAGAAAAATAAACTATTACTAATTTTTTTTCTTAAGGTTTAACAAACACACAAGAAGAATGCAGGAAAAAGAAAATAAACTAGCATGGATATTACAATGAAAAAGTATGAGCACCGACATCTAGCAATGAGTGTGTGTGAACATAAATGTAATGTCGGTGAGAAATACGTACTCCCCCAAGCTTAGGCTTTTGGCCTAAGTTGGTCTATGGCCACGACTGGCCTGGCGGATATCCATAATAATAGTTGGGGTCATACTGCGATGAGGAAGAAGAAGGCTCCGATTGCCACTGGCTGGCAATCATCTCCGGATCCCACTGATAGTTAGACTGTCGTGAAGGATCAAATTGTGGTTCCGGTTCTGGCTCCTCGGCTGGTCCAGGGTTCCGGTAGGCATGGATAGCCGTCAACGGAACAAGGTACTTGCCTACAGTCAAATCAAACAAAGAAGGAGCAGGCAAGGTAATAATCTCAGGATGATGTTTATTAAAGAACAATTGATATTTAAGCTCTCCTACCCTATTCTTAACAATAAAATCATGCGCCACCATACTTTTATAATCTAAATAAACATGAGGTAACACTTTTTCTTCCTTCTCAGCATGCCTAATAGGTATGTTAAAATGTACGGCTAGGCGTGTAGCATAGATGCCTTCAAAGATGGGGCCTTTGGTACGGTTCATACTTAACCGTCTAGCAATAATACCGCCCATACTAAAAGTGTTATCACTGTATTAACCTTGGAGAAAATAATAATATCAGGGATACTAAGGTTTCCACAGTTTCCGCGTCCAGTTAAGCAATGACTAGCAAATAATGCAAAGTAACGTAAAACAGGAAAATGTATGCTAGTGATTTGTGCATCGGAAACCTTCCTAGTTTCTCCTACAGTGATAGTATCAATAAACCCAACCACATCATCATAATGTGGTTCTTATGTCTTGCCCTCAAAAGGGACTAAACAAATCCGACAGAAATCATAAAGTAACATCTCCTTATGCTCATCATATAAATGAAACTCCACCGTAGGTGGTGAGTTCCTAGAATGAAAATGAAAGTTTTGCACAAAGGTATTTGTGAGTAAGAGATACTGATCGCATTGGTCGTGGAGGAAAGTGGTGAGGCTTGCATCATGAGACAATTCATGAAAATCTTCATAAATCCCGGCTGCTCTCAAGAAATCCTCAGAAGGCCATTCACACGCCCGAACCTCCGCGGTGCGCGGCAAATTATACTTAGGCTTCAGTGCCTTTTCCTTCGAGCTTTGGCTCGATGAGCCCCTCAAAAATCTCCTCATTATTTTTCTGAAATAACCTGAAATTTTTAATAACTTCAAACAAAAGTGAACCAACTTCAATAAAACTAATAGCTACTACTCCTACAAGTGCCTAAAGCCTAAATCAAGCATTAGGACTACTTGGAACCATATAAATATGACATGCAAGCTCAAGAACATGGTCACCTATGGAGCACAAATTTGCAAAGAATAAAGCACTAGAACAAAAACTAATTGGACCAATGGAGGAGTCACATACCAAGGAACAATCTCCCCAAGCAGTTTTGCGATATGTGCTTTGAGCAAGGAGATCGAAAATCACAGCAAAAGTGGCTGGAACTCGTTCTTGAGTTGGTTTTTAGGGTTTGTGTGAGACAGAGGAAGAAGATGGGTCTTGGGATAAGTGGAGGAGGGCCACCGTGGGCCCATGAGGCAGGGGGCGCACCCTAGAGGGGGGGTGCCCACCACCCTCGTGGCCAGGTGGCAGCTCCTCCCACGGTAATTTTTGCACAGTAAATCCTCAAATATTCCCGAAAAAATCATATTAAATTGGCATGGCATTCTGAGGACTTTTATTTTCGGGATATTTTTATATTGCACGGATAAGCCAGGAAACAGACTGAAAATACTATTTTTACTTTATTTAATATAAATAACAGAAAGTATAGAGAGGGTACAGAAGTTTGTGCTTCTAGTTTCATCCATCTCATGCTCATCAAAAAGAATCCACTAACAAGGTTGATCAAGTCTTGTTAACAAACTCATTCCGATAATCATGAAACCAGAGAAATTTCGAATAACACTAGGTTACCTCAACGGGGATATGCACATCCCCAATAATAAGTATATCATATGTCTTCTTGACAGTTGGAAGTGGAAATTCAAAAACCCCCAAATATAATCGATGGAATTTTTCCGATAGAATTGATACTATGAACTTGAGCTTGTTTCCTCGGAAAGTGTACCGTATGCTCATTACCATTAACATGAAAAGTGACATTGCCTTTGTTGCAATCAATAACAGCCCCTGTAGTATTAAGAAAAGGTCTTCCAAGAATAATAGACATACTATCATCCTCGGGAATATCAAGAATAACAAAGTCCGATAAAATAGTAACGTTTGCAACCACAACAGGCACATCCTCGCAAGTATCGACATGTATAGCTGTTGATTTATCAGCCATTTGCAAAGATATTTCAGTAGGTGTCAACTTATTCATGTCAAGTCTACGATAAAGAGAGAGGCATAACACTAACACCAGCTCCAAGATCACATAAAGCCGTTTTAATATAATTTCTTTTAATGGAGCAAGGTATAGTAGGTACTCCGGGGTCTCCAAGTTTCTTTGGTATTCCACCCTTAAAAGTATAATTAGCAAGTATGGTGGAAATCTCAGCTTCCGGTATCTTTCTTTTATTAGTAATGATATCCTTCATATATTTAGCATAAGGATTTGTTTTGAGCACATCAGTTAATCGCATACGCAAAAAGATAGGCCTAATCATTTCAGCAAAGCGCTCAAAATCCTCATCATCCTTTTTCTTGGATGGTTTCGGAGGAAAAGGCATGTGTTTTTGAACCCAAGGTTCCCTTTCTTTACCATGTTTCCTAGCAACAAAGTCTCTTTTATCATAACGTTGATTCTTTGATTGTGGGTTATCAAGATCAACAGCAGGTTCAATTTCTACATCATTATCATTACTAGGTTGAGCATCATCATGAACATCATTATTACTATTTTCATTAGGTTCATGTTCATTACCAGATTGTGTTTCAGCATCAGACATAGAGATATCATTTGGATTATCAGGTGGTTCAGCAATAGGTTCACTAGAAGTTTGCACAGTTCTATCATTTTTCTTTTTCTTCTTTTTAGAAGAACTAGGAACATCAATATTATTTCTCTGAGAATCTTGCTCGATTCTCTTAGGGTGGCCTTCAGGATACAAAGGTTCCTAAGTCATTCTACCAGTTCTAGTAGCCACTCTAACAGCATAATCATTTTTCTTACTATTCATTTCATCAAGCACTTCTTTTTGAGCCTTAAGTACTTGTTCTATTTGAGTGGTAACCATAGAAGCATGTTTGCTAACAAGTTTAAGTTCACCTTTCATATCAGCCATATAATCACCCAAGTGTCTAATCATATAAGAATTTTTATTTTAATTGTCTACCAAAATAAGAATTGAAGTCGGCTTGCTTAAACATAAAGTTATCAAACTCATCCAAGCACTGACTAGCAATTTTAGTAGGAGGGACTTCAGCTTTATCATATCTATAGAGAGAATTTACCTTTACTACCTATGTCAAGATATCGGGGTCAGGAGGTTCTTCAATAAATAAAGAATTGAGATCATATGTTTCTTCAACAGGCGGTATATTAAGACCATGTATTTCTTCAATAGGAGGTAAATTCTTAACGTCTTCAGCTTTAATACCTTTTTCTTTCATAGATTTCTTTGCCTCTTGCATATCTTCGGGACTGAGAAATAGAACACCTCTCTTCTTCGGAGTTGGTTTAGGAATAGGCTCAATAATTGGAGCAGGAGTTGGCTCAGGAGCTAGCTCAGGAGGTGCCCAATTATTTTCATTTGTCAACATATTATTCAATAGAATTTCAGCTTCATCTGGTGTTCTTTCCCTGAAAAGAGAACCAGCACAACTATCCAGGTAATCTCTGGAAGCATCGGTTAGTCCATTATAAAAGATATCAAGTATTTCGGGTTTCTTAAGAGGATGATCAGGCAAAGCATTAAGTAACTTGAGAAGTCTCCCCCAATCTTGTGGGAGACTCTCTTCTTTAATTTGCACAAAGTTGTATATTTCCCTCAAAGCAGCTTGTTTCTTATGAGCAAGGAAATATTTAGCAGAGAAGTAATAAATCATATCCTGGGGACTACGCACACAACTAGGATCAAGAGAATTAAACCATATCTTAGCATCACCCTTTAATGAGAACGGAAATATTTTGAGTATATAGAAGTAACGCGATCTCTCATCATTAGTGAATAGGACAGCTATATCATTTAACTTAGTAAGATGTGCCACAACAGTTTCAGATTCATAGCCATAAAACGGATCAGATTCAACCAAAGTAATTATATTAGGATCAATAGAGAATTCATAATCCTTATCGGAAACACATATAGGTGAAGTAGCAAAAGCAGGGTCAGGTTTCATTTTATCTCTAAGTGATTCTTTGTTCCATTTAATTAATAAACTCTTAAGCTCATATCTATCCTTGCAAGCTAAAATAGCGGCAGAAGATTCCATATCAAAAAGATAACCCTCAGGAATAACAGGCATATTTTCATCATCACTATCATCATCGTATTCAGATTCAATAATTTATTTTTCTCTAGCCCTAGCAATTTGTTCATCAAGAAATTCACCAAGGGGCATAGTAGTACCAGGCATAGAAGCAGTTTCATCATAAGTATCATGAATAGCAGAAGTGGCATCATCAATAACATGCGACATATCAGAACGAATAGCAGAAGCAGGTGTAGGTGTCGCTAACTTACTCATAACAGAAGGTGAATCAAGTGCAGAGCTAGATGGAAGTTCCTTACCTCCCCTCGTAGTTGAGGCATAAATCTTGGTTTTTTGATCTCTCAAGTTCTTCATAATGATAAGCAGATATAAATCCCAAGTGACTCAAAGAATAGAGCTATGCTCCCCGGCAACGGCGCCAGAAATTGGTCTTGATAACCCACAAGTATAGGGGATCGCAACAGCTTTCGAGGGTAGAGTATTCAACCCAAATTTATTGATTCGACACAAGGGGAGCCAAAGAATATTCTCAAGTATTAGCAGCTGAGTTGTCAATTCAACCACACCTGGAAACTTAGTATCTGCAGCAAAGTTTTTAGTAGCAAAGTAATATGATAGTGGTGGTAGCGGCAACAAAAGTAAAGACAGCAAAAGTAATGTTTTTGGTATTTTGTAGTGATTGTAACAGTAGCAGCGGGAAAGTAAATAAGCGAGAACCAGTGTACGGAAAAGTCGTAGGCACCGGATCAGTGATGGATAATTATGCCGGATGCGGTTCATCATGTAACAGTCATAACATAGGGTGACACAGAACTAGCTCCAATTCATCAATGTATTGTAGGCATGTATTCCGTATATAGTCATACGTGCTTATGGAAAAGAACTTGCATGACATCTTTTGTCCTACCCTCCCGTGGCAGCGGGGTCCTATTGGAAACTAAGGGATATTAAGGCCTCCTTTTAATAGAGAACCGAAACAAAGCATTAGCACATAGTGAATACATGAACTCCTCAAACTATGGTCATCACCAGGAGTGGTCCCGATTATTGTCACTTCGGGGTTGCCGGATCATAACACATAGTAGGTGACTATAGACTTGCAAGATAGGATCAAGAACTCACATATATTCATGAAAACATAATAGGTTCAGATCTGAAATCATGGCACTCGGGCCCTAGTGACAAGCATTAAGCATAGCAAAGTCATAGCAACATCAATCACAGAACATAGTGGATACTAGGGATCAAACCCTAACAAATCTAACTCGATTACATGATAAATCTCATCCAACCCATCACCGTCCAGCAAGCCTACGATGGAATTACTCACGCACGGTGGTGAGCATCATGAAATTGGTGATGGAGGTTGGTTGATGATGACGACGGCAACGAATCCCCCTCTCCGGAGCCCCGAACGAACTCCAGATCAGCCCTCCCGAGAGGTTTTAAGGCTTGGCGGCGGCTCAGTATCATAAAACACGATGATTTCTTCTCTCTGATTTTTTCTCTCCGAAAGCAAATATATAGAGTTGGAGTTGGCGTCGGAGGGCATCCAGGGGGCCCACGAGGTAGGGGGCGTGCCCTAGGGGGGGCGCGCCCCCCACCCTCGTGAGAAGGGTGTGGGCCCCCTGGTCTTCATCTTTGGCGAGGATTTATTATTATTTTTTCTAAGATGTTTTGTGGAGTTTGAGGTCATTCCGAGAATATTTGTTTTCTGCACATAAAACAACACCATGGCAATTCTGCTGAAAACAGCGTCAGTCCGGGATAGTTCCATTCAAATCATAAAAGTTAGAGTCCAAAACAAGGGCAAAAGTGTTTGGAAAAGTAGATACGACGGAGACGTATCAAGACGCCATACTCTCCTAGGTTGTGAAACCAAGGCTATGACCACCAGCAGCTATGGAAATCAAAGCAAATGGAGACCAGAGCTCTGATACCACTTGAAGGATCGAAAGTATGTCTAGAGGGGGTGATTAGACTACTTGACCAATTAAAAATCTATCCTTTTCCCAATTTTAGTCTTTGGCAGACTTTAGCTATCTTAGCACAAGTCAAGCAATCTTAACACAATTCAAGCAAGCCTGCAAAGAGTCTATGAGCAGCGAAATGTAAAGCATGCAACTTGCAAGAATGTAAAGGGAAGGGTTTGGAGAATTCAAACGCAATTGGAGACACGGATGTTTTTGTCATGGTTCCGATAAGTAGTGCTATCATACATCCACGTTGATGGAGACTTCAACCCATGGAGGGTAACGGCTGCACGAGTCCACGGAGGGCTCCACCCACGAAGGATCCTCGAAGAAGCAACATTGTCTATCCCATCATGGCCATCACCCATGAAGGACTTGCCTCACTAGCGGTAGATCTTCACGAAGTAGGCGATCTCCTTGCCCTTACAAACTCCTTGGTTCAACTCCACAATCTTTGTCGGTGGCTCCCAAGTGACACCTAGCCAATCTAGGAGACACCACTCTCCAAGAAGTAACAAATGGTGTGTTGATGATGAACTCCTTGCTCTTGTGCTTCAAATGATAGTCTCCCCAACACTCAACTCTCTCTCACAGGATTTGGATTTGGTGGAAAGAGGATTTGAGTGGAAAGCAACTTGGGGAAGGCTAGAGATCAAGATTCATATGGTAGGAATGGAATATCTTGGCCTCAACACATGAGTAGGTGGTTCTCTCTCAGAAAATGTGTATTGGAAGTGCAGGTATGTTTTGATGGCTCTCTCCATGAATGAAGAGTGGGTGGAGGGGTATATATAGCCTCCACACAAAAACTAACCGTTACACACAATTTACCAATCTCGGTGAGACCGAATTGAGAAACTCGGTCGGACCGATTTAGCAAACCTAGTGACCGTTAGGATTTTCGATGGGACTGAGATGCAACTCGGTAGGACCGATATGGTTAGGGTTAGGGCATAACGTAATCTCGGTGTGACCGATTTACACAAACTCGGTGGGACCGATTTTAGTAATAAGCTAACCAGAGAGTTGGTCAGGTAAACTCGGTGGGACCGATCGCTCATTTCGGTGAGACCAAAACGTTACGAAGGGAACACAGAGAGTTTACATTGCAATCTCGGTGGGACCGATCGCTCATTTCGGTAGGACCAAAATGTTACAAAGGGAAACAGAGAGATTACAACCCCATCTCGGTGTGACCGAAATCCCTATCTGTGAGACCGATTTGCCTAGGGTTTGTGGCAGTGGCTATTACATTTGAAACTCGGCGGCTCCGGATAGAAAGAATCGGTGGGGTCGAGTTTGACTTTTGGTTTAGGTCATATGTGGATGTGGGAAGGTAGTTGAGGGTTTTGGAGCATATCACTAAGCACTATGAAGCAAGAACCTCATTGAACAATACCTCATCCCTCCTTGATAGTATTGGCTTTTCCTATAGACTCAATGTGATCTTGGATCACTAAAATATAAAATGTAGAGTCTTGAGCTTTGAGCTTGAGCCAATCTTTTTGTCCTTAGTATTTTGAGGGGTCCACTTTCCTCATCCATGCCATGCCATTCATTGAGCTTTTCCTGAAATATTATTCTTGGAATAGCATTAGCTCAATGAGCTATATGTTGTTAGGAATTACCAAAACCACCTAGGGATAGTTGCACTTTCAATCTTGCGGCATCAGAAGAGATCAGAGTGGCAAATTATAATATTAGTAAGTATGTTGTAACATCGCCCAAAGATCACTTCCTCGACTCCCTGTGTGAAAACTATCCCGGAGCCATCATTTCCATTACATGCCTCAGCATCAAGTTTTAGTTGTATCGATCGGGATACAACTACGAGCGTCCGTTTCCGTGGACCCGACTATTCGAATAGATTAAACTTCCCTGCACGGGTGCACAAATTAACGCAACACATTTGATCAACTCCGATCGAACACACCATCAGGTCATGACCGGCCTTAGTCGATCAACACGCCGTAGTCCTACCAAGGCTCAACAAAGAGGCCAGCATGTGGGTCTACATCCAAAATGCGAAGGGGTCATGGGCCAATCGTCCTTTGAAATCCTGCGCATTGCGAACGCGGCCGATGAGTAGACCTAGCCCCCTAATACAAGTGCAGGCTTAACCAGTCCAACTGGCGCGCGCCACTCAGTCGCTGACGTCAGTGAGCTTTTGAAAGAATCGTATGATGCAGAGTGCCATACTTATTCCCGCGTGGTGGTTAGTGTGAAAAGGCCAGAGGCCAACTCGGATCAAATACCCAAACCATTAGTGTCTTGGTAGTGTGCTGTAACAAACAGAGACACACAATCGCCCCGTCTCGTGGACTTACGACTAGGGCTAAGAATGCCCGGCCATGCCACGTAATTATATCTCGGGTACCCTCCAGGTCAACCTAACTTCACATCACTCGCGGGTACCCCTCGGGGCCGACCCGATATCATCATGGTTCTGTGGTAAGTCAAAGTAACCGTGTGTCCAAAACACCAAGGGGGAAACCCGAGGAATCACCCTCAGTGGATTCCCACTCGATGTAACCGTCAAGGTGGACTTGGAGGAATCACCCTCGATGGTCCACACTTGAGGGGTTCCACGACAGAGTCGTTACAGGGAATGGTGAAGGAGGAATCACCCTCGATGACCACGACCGAGTAGCTACACTACATGGTTAACATTAGAAGTGCTGACGAGGTATCACCCTCGACACTCGATAATAACTCTGCAGAGTCATACAACTAAGGGGGTGGTGTGCGGTGTCGAGGCCTGGACGTCGATCACGTTGATCGAGTCATCGAATGTAAAGCGGGGCAACTGGGACAAGGCGGGGGTCACTAATGGATCTCTAACTAACCTATACTAAACAGTTTAGGATAAGCAGGTAAGGTAAGAAAGCCGGTAACAAAAATAGGCTATGCATCAGAGTAAGATCATATAAAAAGCAGTAGCAGTTCTAACACAAGCATACGAGAGAAGGGAATGGGCGATATCGAAATGATCAATGGGGGGATTTGCTTGCCTAGTAGCTCTGCTGAAAAGGAAGAAGGGTCGTCGGTGGTCGATCACAGGGGCAACATCGGTCTCGGGGTCTACCGAAGAGAAGATGGGAATAAACGGTAAATACAGAGCAAACAGATGCATCACTAGGCTGACATGATGATATACAGAGCTAGGGGGTGTTCTAACGCGGCACTACACGTTGCAGACGGAGAGGGAAAACGTCCGGAGGGGTTTTCTCGGCATTTGGCAATTTTCAGACAAAGGAAAGAGATGGGACAGTTCCATGTTCAGCATGCTAGGGGCATGTGACCAATGAACGGACCACGTATTTGGATTCATTTGATTTTTTTGAGCAACTTTCATATATAAAACTTTTTCATCCGAGTTACGGATTATTTTATAAGATTTTTCCAAAGTTTTAAACATTTTTGGAATTACTTTAATTACTAAAATCAACAAAAAAGGCATACTGACATCAGCATGAGGTCAGCAGTCAAACCCAGCTGGTCCAGGTCAAACTTGACCAATGGGACCCACCTGTCATTCATAGTAGGTTAACAAAATCTAAATTAAACTAAACTGGAGTTAATTAGGGAATGGGTGCCACATGTCACTGACTATTTAGTCTAACTAATTAAGTTATTTTATAAAAACGTATTTAGAGTAATTAACAGAGGGGGGACCCACTTGTCAGGGTCAACCTTGCACAGTCAGGAAAGTTGACCTGGCCAACTGGGCCCGTGGGACCTAGCTGCCAGTGAACCAGACGCGGCCACGTGGCCGCCAGCGCCGGAACAACTCCGGCGAGGCTTTTCGCGGTGGCCGAATGCCGGCAAGCCTCGGATTCACGCTATGGTGGGTCTCCAGACCCGTGGGTAGGCGCGTTCGACGGGGCTCGACGTCGCGCGCACGATGGCGCTACCGGTTGGACTCGGGGATGGCCGGAACATCGCCTACGGCTAGAGTGGCGGGGACCTGAAGCACGGCGAGCTCGTGAGCGATGAATGCGGCGGCAACAGATGGCGCACAACTCCTACAATGACTACTCGAGGCCAGAAGTGCGTTGGGGAGCTCGGTGGACCGGGACGCGCCCTACCGCAACGGTAGCGAGCTCGACAGCGGAGTAGTGGCACGACAATGGCGGCGCGTTGCGCATAGGTGGCTACGGCACGGAAACGAAGCAAGGACACAGAGAGGAAGGTGTGGAGCTCACCGAGTGTCTCACAAAAGGCCTATGGGGGAACGGGAGTACAAAGGCGAGGCAGAATTGACGGTGATCTCCAGCGCATCCGGAGGTGGAAGACGACGATGGAGCAGACGTTGCGTTGATTCCCGGCTCGGTCTAGTGGCACCAGAGGTCATAGTGGCTGGCGGCGGTCCTTCCTGGCACAGTGGTGTGGCTTGGGGACTACGATGGCCAAGGTCAGCATGACGGTGAGGCCATGGACGCGTACGGGAGGAGGGATCTGGCTAGGGGGCGAGGCGAAGAGGACCAGTGAGGGGGCGCGAGGGGAAGTAGGCGATCTAGGGTTGGTAGGGGCATCGTCGGCAACCTTATCCGTGCGGGACAGCAACGGATGGCCGGCACGTGGCCATCCCGGCCATGTGTGGCTGCACGGCGTCCACGACGCCCCTGTGAACAAAGGTGGAGGGAGACAAGGGCGCCTGGTGGGCTGGGCCGCGCTCGGCCTTAGGCCAGAGGCCAGGTAGGCCCTATCTCTTTTCCGATTTTCTGCTTTTCTCTTTTTATTTAAAACATTGACAGCTAGGGAAAGGTTTGGGCTGCCAAAATACTTTGAAAAAATGTGGGACTAGGCCTCTTAAATTCTTTGTAGTATTTGGCACTACCACAAAAAAGTTTGAGGGGCAACTAAACCCATTTGGATTTTGCACAAATAAATAGCATTTTAAAATGCTAAAATGGCACCGTTTTAATTGCTATAGTCCATCTTGGCTTGGAGGTGATGTTGTTTTCCTTAACAATTATTTGTTATGGAATTTGGGCTAAATGATGAATTATTTTGCAGCAACTTTTGTGCAACTTCATATTTCACTTGCAAATTGAATTTGATTCCAGAGTGGGATTTCAAATGATATTTGAATCAAAGGTGATCAATCACTGCTTAGCAAAGTGATTAGCTTAATCATAGAGAGTTACTATAGCATGACACTGTGGGTGTTACAAATCTCCTCCACTACAAGAAATCTCGTCCCGAGATTTTAAGAGGTGGAGTAAGGAAAGAAGAGTTGGTTATGAAATTCCAACGAATCTTCATTTTCGTGTTGCTCTCATCGAAGAGTTTGATCCATAATGTTGATGTCTTCAATTCGCTACATCAGGACATCATGATGAAGTCCTCATCCTTTCTTCAGAAACTCCATCGTACTTACGAATAGGCTCTAAGGGGAAAACTATAAGGACGAATGTCTGAAAGGATTGGCATCAGGTAATTATCTCAAGGAAGGAGATTTTAGAAGCACCAGGAAACAAATCAAGAGTGATGTAAGGAGGTTCAACAAGTTTCAATCAGGTAGGTATCAGGCTGATTCCTATAACATGCGATGAAGGGGTTCAGAGCAATGAGGAATAATGTTGCCTCTGATACCGGAATGAATCATGGTGAGGAAGTTAGCTCGTGAATTACATATGAAGCCAAGTGCAAAGAATGTTCCGAAATCAAGGTTGTACAGGAGAGTCGGGTTTCGATCCCGTGGAACTGTGGGTAATGGGTCCACCTTGTGTGTTCAGAGTAGGAAGAGTGGTGACATCTTGCACGGATATGATAGCAAGGCATGTCATAGGATAGCCTGTCAGTTATGTTGGCATCAATGTTGGTACCAAGGGCGAGGGACAGAGAGAACCATTTTCCTGATCGTTAGAACCAGGCAGACCATTAGGCAATGTTCTCCTCCATTGGTGGTTACCGGAAGGTCATCAACAATAGTAACAAGGTCTTACTGGCTGTGTTGTACACCGAGGTGTTTGCATAAGCAGGAAAATATTACTGCTTAGATCATATAGATCGCAAGGAAGGTTAAACAAAACAATGGAAAGGAAAATGTGAGTATCAGATTAAATAGAACAATGGAAAGGAAAATGTGTTTATACCCAAGTATCAAGAGTATATCTTTCACAAGGAAACGCCGAGCATGATATGCATGATAGTACTCCAAGAATGTAACCACTTAGACAAAGGGGCAAGGAATTTAATGAGGTTTACCCATACAACGGTGTTTGGATAATTGATAAAGAAAAATTAGCATTGTGCTTCCATTGTTCTTGTTGATGTTTGGGTACCACAGTCATGCTTCGACATAGTAGTGACATGGTCACTAGGTAAAGTTCAGACTTTGGATACACAAAGGATCCATCGGAAACAACTTATAAAATAAGTCATACAAATTCAGCATGGAAAAGATGAGGATGTGGCCCACGGGCTCAGCAACAATTCATCGAGGGGGGCAAGGATGGTATTTCTCATCATGAATTCGATTGATAACCTGGAAAAGCTTAGAATGTTCATGATGATCACGACATATTTTTCGAGTGGTTCCACGAAGATGTAATCGATCGGGATGACATCAAGTCAAAGGAATGATGAAGCGAAAGGTTATTGGAACCACGGATACGACACCAAATAGGAAGCAAGCTTCCTATTCAAGGAGAAACAATATGACAAAGAAGATCAACATAAGCTTACTTCATCGTCGAAATTTGTGCTCCGGGAAGAAGAACCATGTAGCTCAGTTAAAATTAGTATGACAGTGATGTAGCCGATCAGGCTAGGAATGACATAATGAAGTATTAAACTTCCCAGCAACAGATTACTAGGAATACTGCATCACAGTGTGGATTTGATTCACTATTAAGTGTTCTTAGTTGATGACAACCCGGAAACCATGGAGTGACTATGACAGGGAAATGTATTACTTCATCAAAAGTTCATAAGATGTAGTGCAATGGCATGATATCCTCGAGATACCAGAGGGTAATACTCGAAGGTAGAGAAGAATCGAGGTTGGGCAAGCGTATTGATCTGCAGAAGGCAAGTACTTTAACTTGCCTAAGAAATGGAATCAAAGGAGAACAATCATGGTCAGAATCGCAGTTGCAAAGGACCAAATCCCAGAAATAAGATGAACTTATACCAAGGAGATAATTAATTTTAAGAGAAGCTTCCATGATAAGATCTACATCATGTCCATGGGCATGAACACAAAGTTCAAGGTCGACACCCACTTGTCCAACGCATAACCTTTCACTCACTTCTCATTTTCGAAGAAGTTGTAAAGTTGAAATTTTATCTAGCATAACAATAGAAGAGTATGACTCATGATAACTCTCAGGTTCACACGGACTAGGTAAGGCATAGGTCCAACCCATAGGGGCATCTTAGGAACATATACCATAAACTTCAAGAGTAAAAGACACAAGTTCAAAGATAGAGCATGGTTGACAAAGCAGAGGATACAATTAACCAAGGGCATTATGTGTCCGAGGAAAGTCTCACAAGTTTATTGAATATGAAGGACGCTATTGGATAATACCCAACAAAGGATCTGGTGGTCCACAAGGGATCTGATGTTAGCATCGGTACCCAACCAGAAGAAGAAAGAATGCAAGGAGATCAGATTATAGAAATTTCAGGATAATTCCAAAGCTTAAATACAAAGGAATTATGATATCCAGATTGGTTTATCAAAATCAAATGCTATGATTAAGTATGAGTAAGTTGAATAGGATTAGATGGGCAATCAATCAGGGTTTGATTTGCCGAGAACCAGTTCATGTCTAGAATGACGCCTGAGTTGGAAGGACAATTTACAAGGAACAACTGATGATTGCGCGCATTCACACACATGTTGAATGAATAGGGTAAGGACGACAATCACAAAGGAATTGAAGGAATATTGCTAGACATATGGACCTTACCATACTGCAAGTAGGTAAGGAAGAACAATAGAAATAGACTACTAAGGACTTTCAGAAGATCAAATGGTATTTCGAAGACTTTTTTGAAACACATGAATCAACTGGGTATGAGCGGATACTCGATAAGTGTGAGAAATTTTTCGTAGGGGTATTCTGGTGGCAAAGAACTGCAAGGCAGTAGGCACATAGTATTGTCGGAGTAATAGAGAGAATTTCGGGGCATCTTGTAATAACAAGATCAACTGGGGATAAAAGTAAGAATGACATGTGTATGTGTTTATCCATAGGGATATTTCGGTGGTAGGGAATTGTAAAAGCAACGGGCACAAAGTCTTGAGAGAACATCGGAGAGTATCTTCGGAATCCTTCAGTGTACCAAGCAATCATCTGGAGTGAGGGGAACTCCGGGAGGAAGTTATGAGAACCTAGATTTAGAGTTACCAAAATCATTTAACCCAATAGAAGAGAGGTCAGAGTCCTGGAGAAGGTTGAGGAGTAGATGATCCTAATACCACCCAATGGCGACATGGGCCCGTAAGCTGCGCAACCATGTTAGTAAAAGTTTTGTAATGACTAGACTCATCTTCAGCCAAGGAGTTGAAAAGGGAGCTACCTACATGCAGTCGGCTCTAATACCAACTTGTGGTGCCCATGATTCAATCATACACTAATCATACACGCAAATGTGTACGATCAAGATCAGGGACTCACGAGAAGATATCACAACACAACTCTAGATATAAAGTGAAATAATAGAAGCTTTATATTAGAAACCAGGGGCCTCGAGGGCTCGAATACATAAGCTCAAATACAAAAGAGTTAGTGGAAGCAACAATATCCGATTACAAAGATAAGTTAAACAAGTTTGCCTTAAGAAGTCTAGCACAAAAGTATCAATGATCGAAAATTCAAAGCCTCTTGCTTGGGAGCCTCCTAACTACTCCTGGTCGATGGTGGCCCCACGTAGTAGTAGCCACGCTCGGTGTAGTAGTAGTCGTTGTCGACGATAGCGTCTAGATCCTGGGCTCCACCATCTGGTTGCAACATCCAAGAAGAATGGAAAAGGGGGAAAAGAGGTTGCAAAGCAACCATGAGTACTCATCCAAAGTACTCGCAAGCAAGGATCTACACTACATATGCATAGGTATCAATGAAATGGATAGTATCTGCGGACTGAACTGCAGAATGCCAGAAGAGAAGGGGAAAGCCTAACATTCGAAAACTAGCATCTTCAAGCATCTTGCGGCATCATAAGAGATAAGAGTGGCATATTATAATATTAGTAAGTATGTTGTAACATCGCCTCCCTGTGAGAAAACATTCCCGAAGCCATCATTTCCATTACATGCCTCAGCATCAAGTTCTAGTTGTATTGATCGGGATACAACTCCGAGCGTCCGTTACCGTGGACCCGATTATTCGAATAGATTAATCTTCCCTGTAGGGGTGCACAAACTTACCCAACACGCTCGATCAACTCCGGCTGGACACACCATCAGGTCATGACCGGCCTCGGCCGATCAACACGCCGTAGTCCTACCTAGGCTGAACAGAGAGGCCAGCATGCCGGTTTACATCCTAAATGTGAAGCGGTCATGGGCCAATCATCCTTTGCAATCCTACGCGTTGTGAACATGGCCATTGAGCAGACCTAGCCCCCTTATAAAAGTGCAAGCTTAACCAGTCCAACCCGGCGCGCGCCACTCAGTCACTGACGTCAGTGAGCTTTCGGAAGAATCATATGACACAGAGTGTCGTACCTATTCCTTCGTGGTGCTTGGTGCGAAAAGGCTAGAGGCCTACTCGGATCAAATATCCAAACCGTTAGTGTCTTGGTAGTGTGTGGTAACGAGAAGAGACTCACGATCATGTGATCCCGTCGCCCCGTCTCGTGGACTTACGACAAGGGCTAAGAATGCTCGGCCGTGCCACGTAATTATCTCTCGGGAACCCTCCAGGTCATCCCAGCTTCACATCACTCGCGAGTACCCCTCGGGCCGACCCGATATCATCATGGTTCTGTGGTAAGTGAAAGTAACCTTGTGTACGAAACATCAAGGTTGAAATCCAAGGAATCACCCTCAATTGATTCGCACTCGATGTAACCGTCAAGGTGGACTTGGAGGGATCACCCTCGATGGTCCACACTTGAGAGGTTTCACGACAGAGTCGTTACCGGGAGTGGTGAAGGAGGAATCACCCTCCATGACCACGGCCGAGTAGCTACACTACAAGGTTTACATTAGAAGTGCTGACGAGGTATCACCCTCTGTACTCGATAATAACTCCACAGAGTCATACAACTAAGGGGGGTGATGTGCGGTGTCGGGGCCTGGACGTCAATCATGTTGATGGAGTCATCGAACATAAAGCAGGGCAACTGGGACGAGGTGGGGGTCACTGATGGATCTCTAACCAACCTATACTAAACAGTTTAGGATAAGTAGGTAAGGTAAGAAAGCAGGTAACAAAAACAGGCTATGCATCAGAGTAGGATCATAAAAAAGGCAGTAGCAGTTCTAACGCAAGCATAAGAGAGAAGGGAATGGGCGATATCGATATGATCAATGGAGGGTTTGCTTGCCTAGAAGCTCTACTGAAAAGGAAGAAGGGTCGTCGGTGGTCGATCACAGGAGCAGCATCGGTCTCGGGGTCTACCGGAGAGAAGAGGGGGAAGAAACAGTAAACACAGAGCAAACAGATGTATCACTAAGCATGACATGATGATATGCAGATCAAGGGGTGTTCTAACGCGGTACTACATGTTGCAGACGGAGAGGGAAAACGTCTAGAGGGGTTTTCCCGGCGTTTGGCAATTTTTGGACAGACAAAAGAGAGGGGACAGTTCCATGTTCAGCATGCTAGGGGCATGTGGTAGATCAACGGACCACGTATTCGGATTCCAAGGATTTTTCTGAGCAACTTTCATATATAGAACTTTTTCATCTGAGTTACGGATTATTTCATAAGATTCTTCCAAGCTTTTAAACATTTCTGGAATTACTTTAATTACTAAAATTGATAGAAAAAGGCATAATGACGTCAGCACGATGTCAGAGTGAGGTCAATAGTCAAACCCAGTTGGTCCAGGTCAAACCTGACCAATGGGACCCACCTGTCATTCATAGTAGGTTAACAGAATCTAAATTAAACTAAACTGGAGTTAATTAGGGACTGGGCGCCACATGTCACTGACTATTTAGTCTAACTAATTAAGTTATTTTATAAAAATGTATTTAGACTAATTAATAGAGGGGGACCACTTGTCAGGGTCAACCATGCATAGTTAGCACAATTGACCCGGTCAACTAGGCCCGTGGGACCTAGCTGCCAGTGACCCAGACGCGGCCACGTGGGTGCCACGTCGGCGCCGGCGCCAGAACAGCTCCAGCGAGGCTTTTCATGGAGGACGAATGCCGGCGAGCCTCAGACACGCACTACGGTGGGTCTCCGGACCCATGGTTAGGCACGTTCGACGCGGCTCGACGTCAAGCACGCGATGGCGCTACCGGTTGGACTCGGGAATGGCCGGAACGTCGCCGGCGGTGAGAGTGGCGGGGACCTTAAGCACGGCGAGCTCGTGAGCGATGAATGCGGTGGCAAAACGGACGGCACACAACTCCCACGACGACAACTCAAGGCCACAAGTGCGTTGGTGAGCTCGGCGGACCGGGGCGGGCCCTGCCGCGACGGTAGCGAGCTCGACAGTGGAGCAATGGCACGGCAATGGAGGTGCGTCACGCATAGATTGCTACGGTGCGGAAACAGAGCAAGGACATGGAGAGGAAGGGGTGGAGCTTAGCGAGCGGCTCATGAAAGGCCTGTGGGGGAACGGGAGCGTAGAGCCGAGGCGGAATCGACGGTGATCTCCGACACGTCCGGAGGTGGAAGACGATGATGGAGCGGACGCTCCGGTGACGCCCGGCTCGGTCTAGTGGCACCGGAGGTCGTAGCGGCTGGCAGCGGTCCTTCCTGGCACGGTGGCGCGGCTTGGGGATGACAGTGGCCGAGGTTAGCTCTGGTGAGGCCATGGACGTGTACTGGAGGAGAGATCTAGCGAAGGGGGCGAGGCGGAGAGGACCAAGGAGGGGGCGCGTAGGGGAAGTAGGCGATCTAGGGTTCGCAGGGGTGTCGTCGTCGACCTTATCCGCGCGGGACAGCAGCGGATGGCCGGCACGTGGCCATCCAGGCCATGTGCGGCTGCACGGCGTCCATGGCACCCCCATGAACAGAGGTGGAGGGAGACAGGGGCGCCTGGTGGGCTGGGCCGCGCTGGGCAGAGGCCAGGTAGGCCCTTTCTCTTTTCTGATTTTCTCTTTTTATTTAAAACAGAGACAACTAGGGAAAGGTTTGGGCTACCAAAAGACTTTGAAAAAATGTGGTACTAGGCCTCTTAAATTCTTTGTAGTATTTGGCACTGCCACAAAAAGTTTGAGGGGCAACTGAACGCATTTGGATTTTGCACAAATAAAATAGTGTTTTAAAATGTTGAAATGGCACTATTTTAATTGCTATAGTACATCTTGGCTTGGAGGTTATGTTGGTTTCCTTAACAATCATTTCTTACGGAATTTGGGCTAAATGACGAACTATTTTGCAGCAACTTTTGTGCAACTTCATATTTCACTTGCAAATTGAATTTTATTCCAAAGTGGGATTTCAAATGATATTTGAATCACAGGTGATCAAACACTGCTAGGAAAAGTGATTTGCTTAATCATAGAGGGTTACTATAGCATGACACTGGGGGTGTTACAAATCTCCTCCACTACAAGAAATCTCCTCCCGAGATTTAAGAGGTGGAGTAAGGAGAGAAGAGTTAGTTATGAAATTCTAACGAATGTTCATTTTCGTGTTGCTCTCATCGAAGAGTTTGATCCTTAACATTGATGTCTTCAATTCGCTGCATCAGGGCATCATGATGGAGTCCTCATCCTTTCTTCAGAAATTCCATCGTACTTACGAATAGGGTATAAGGGGAAAACTATAAGGACAGATGTCTGAAAGGATTGGCATCCGGTAATTATCTCAAGGAAGGAGATTTTAGAAGCACCAGGAAACAAATTGAGAGTGATATAAGGAGGTTCAACAAGTTTCAACCAGGTAGGTATCAAGCTGATGCCTATAACAGGTGACGAAGGGGTTCAGAGCAATGAGGAATGATGTTGCCTCTGATACCGGAATGAATCACGGTGAGGAAGTTAGCTCGTGAATTACATACGAAGCCAACTGCAAGGAATATTTTGGAATCAAGGTTGTACAAGAGAGTCGAGTTTCGATCCTGTGGAACTGTGGGTTATGGGACCACCTTGTGTGTTCAAAGTAGGAAGAGTGGCCACATCTTGCACGGATATGATAGCAAGGCATGTCATAGGATAGCCTATCAGTTATGTTGGCATGAATGTTGGTACCAAGGGCGAGGATGAAGACAACCAGTTTCCTGCTCGTTAGAACGAGGCGGACCATTAGGCAAAGTTCTAGTCCATCGGTGGTTACCGGAAGGTCTTCAACAATAGTAACTTGGTCTTACTGGTAGAGTTGTACACAGAGGTGTTTGCATAAGCAGTAAAATATTACTGCTTAGCTCATATAGATCACAAGGAAGGTCAAACAAAACAATGGAAAGGAAAATGTGAGTATCAGATTAAACAGAACAATGGAAAGGAAAATGTGTTTATACCCAGGTATCAAGAGTATATCTTTCACAAGGAAACGCCGAGCATGATATTACTCCAAGTATGTAACCACTTAGAAAAAGGGGCAAGGAATTTGATGAGGTTTACCCATACAATGGTGTTTGGATAATTGATCAAGAAAATTTAGCATTTGTGCTTCCAATGTTCTTGTTGATGTTTGGGTACCACAATCATGCTTTGAGATAGCATTGACGTGGTCATCAGGTAAAGTTCAGACTTTGGATACACAAAGGATCCATCGGAAACAACTTATAAAATAAGTCATACAAATTCAGCATGGAAAAGATGAGGATGTGGCCCACGGGCTCAACAACAATTCATCGAGGGGGGCAAGGATGGTATTTCTCATCATGAATGCGATTGATAACCTGGAAGAGCTTAGAATGTTGACGATGATCATGACATATTTGTGGAGAGGTTCCATGAATATGTAATCGATCGGCGATGACATCAAGTCAAAGGAATGATGAAGCGAAAGGTTATAGGAACCACAGATACGACACCAACCCGGAATCAAGCTTCCTATTCAAGGCGAAATGATATGACAAAGAAGATCAACGTAATCTTATCTCATCGTCGAAATTTTTGCTCCGGGAAGGAGAACCAGGTAGCTCAGTTAAAATTAGTACGATAGTGATGTGCTGATCAAGCTAGGAATGACGTAATGAAGTATTAAACTTCCCAGCAACAGATTACTAGGAATACTGAATCACAGTGTGGATTTGATTCACTATTCGGTGTTCTTAGTTGATGACAATCCACAACCTGTGGAGTGACTACGACAGGGAAATGTATTACTTCATCAAAAGTTCATAAGATGTAGTGCAATGGCATGATATCCTCGAGATACCAGAGGGCAATACTCGAAGGTAGAGGAGAATCGAGGTTGGGTAGGCATATTGATGTGCAGAAGACAAGTACTTTAACTCGTTTGAGAAATGGAATCAAAGGAGAACACTCATGGTTGGAACCACGGTTGCAAAGGACCAAATCCTAGAAATAAGATGAACTTATACCAAGGAGATAATTAATTCTAAGAGAGGCTTCCATGATAAGATCTACATCATGTCCATGGGCATGAACACAAAGTTCAAGGTCGATTCCCACTTCACCAACGCTTAACCTTTAACTCACATCTCGTTTTCGAAGAAGTTGTAAAGTTGAAATTTTATTTGGCGTAACAATAGAAGAGTATGACTCATGATAACTCTCGGGTTCACACGAACTAGGGAAGGCATAGGTCCAACCCATAGGGACATCTTAGGAACATATATACCATAAACTTCAAGAGTAAAAGACACAACTTCGAAGATAGTGCATGGTTGACAAAGCAGATGATACAATTAACCAAAGGCAGTATATGTCCGAGGAAAGCCTCACAAGGTTATTGAATATGAAGGACGCTATCGGATAAAACCCAACAAAGGATCTGGTGGTGGTACCCAACCATAAGAAGAAAGAATGCAAGGAGATCAGATTATAGAAATTTCGGGATAATTCCAAAGCTTAAACACACATGAATTACGATATCCAGATCGGTGTATCAAAATCAGATGCTTTGATTAAGTATGAGTAAGTTCAATAGGATTAGATGGGCAATCAATCAAGGTTTGATTTGCCGAGAACCATCTCATGTCTAGAATCACGTTTGAGTTGGAATGACAGTTTACAAGGAACAACTGATGATTGTGTGCATTCACACACATGTTGAATGAATAGGGTAAGGATGACAATCGCAAAGGATTTTAAGGAATATTGCTAGACATATGGACTTAACCATAATGCAAGCAGGTAAGGAAGAACAAGAGAAATAGGTTTCTAAGGACTTTCGGAAGATCGAATGGTATTTCGAAGACTTTTGTGAAATACATTAATCAACTGGGGATGAGCCGATACTCGATAAGTGCGAGAAATTATCCGTAGGGGTATTCGGGTGGCAAAGAACTGCAAGGCATTAGGCACATAGTATTGTCAGAGTAATAGAGAGAATTTCGGGGCATCTTGTAATAACAAGATCAATTGGGGATAAAAGTAAGAACGCAAGGTGTATGTATTTGTCCATAGGGATATTTCGGTGGTAGGGAATTGCAAAAGCAACGGGAACAAAGTCTTGAGAGAACATTATAGAGTATCTTCGGAATCTTTCGGTGTACCAAGCAATCATCTAGAGTGAGGGGAACTCTAGGAGGAAGTTATGAGAACCTAGAGTTAGAGTTACCAAAATCATTTAACCCCAATAGAAGAGAGATCAGAGACCTGGAGTAAAGGTTGAGGAGTAAATGATCCTAATACCACCTGATGGCGACATGGGCCCGTAAGCCGCACAACCATGTTAGTAAAAGTTTTGTAATGACTAGACTCAACTTTGGCCAAAAAGTTGGAAAGGGGGCTACCTACAGGCAGTTGGCTCTGTTACCAACTTGTGACGCCCCCGATTCAATCGTACACTAATCATACATGCAAATGCGTATGATCAAGATCAGTGACTCACGCGAAGATATCACAACACAACTCTAGACACAAAGTGAAATAATACAAGCTTTATATTACGAGCCAGGAGCCTTGAGGGCTCAAATACATAAGTTGGAATACAAACGAGTCAGCGGAAGCAACAATATCTGAGCACCCCCATGAAAAGAGGTGAAGGGAGACAAGGGCGCCTGGTGGGCTGGGTCATACTGGGCCTTAGGCCAGAGGCCAGGTAGGCCCTTTCTCTTTTCTGATTTTCTGCTTTTTTCTTTTTATTTAAAACAGAGACAGCTAGGGAAAGGTTTGGGCTACCAAAAGACTTTGGAAAAATGTGGGACTAGGCCTCTTAAATTCTTTGTAGTATTTGGCACCGCCACAAAAAGTTTCGTGGCATTTGGACTTTGTTTGCTAATGATATTCTACGAAGTAAAAAACAAGCACAAAACAGCAACTTTCACTGGGCACTATGTCATGCACTATGTCCTTTTGTGCAAGGACGAGGCACCAAAAGCTAACACCTATCACAATCTTACTTTAGTGTTGTCTTCTCTATTGCGGGAATTCCAAGATGTTTTCCCCGACGAGCTACCTCTGGGTCTACCTCCTCTACGAGGCATCGAGAACCGAATCAACCTCATCCCCGGAGCTCCACTTCCAAACAAGGCTCCATACCGCGTCAACCCTGAGGAAACCAAGGAGATCCAATGGCAAGTACAACAACTCATCAACAATAGCCATGTTCGAGAAAGTTTGAGCCCTTGTGTCGTCCTGGTTATCCTTGTTCCCAAGAAAGATGGTACATTTCGCATGTGTTCCGATTTCTGTCCTATCAATGTTATTACCGTGTGTTATCGTTACCCCATACCACACCTACATGATATGCTTGATGAGCTTAGCGGATCCACAATTTTCTCTAAGATTGATCTTAAGAGTGGCTACTATCAAATACGCATCCAAGAAGGTGATGAATGGAAAACCGCATTTAAGACCAAATTTGGCTTATATGAATGGCTTGTTATGCCAATGGGTTTATTCGAAGCACCCGGTACTTTCATGCGACTCATGCATTTTGTTTTTCGACCTTATATTGGAGTATTTGTTGTGGTCTACTTTGATGATATTCTTGTGTTTAGCAAATCTCTCAAAGATCATGTCACCCACCTTAAGTCTGTGCTACAAACTCTTAGAAAAGAGCACCTTTTTGCTAAGATGGACAAATGCCTTTTCGGGGTTGACAAGCTTGTTTTCTTCGGTTTCATTGTGTCTTCTAAGGGTGTTCATGTTGATGAATCTAAGATCAATGCTATTAATAATTGGCCTCAACTAACCAACTTGCAACAAGTGCGTAGCTTCCTTGGTTTAGCTGGTTTCTACCGTAGATTTGTGAAGGACTTTAGCACCATTGCTTCACCTTTGCATGCTTTGAGAAAGAAGAATGCACCTTTTGTTTGGGGACCATCCCAAGATACCGCATTCAATGAGCTTAAGAATTTGCTTACTCATGCTCCCGTGCTTGCCTTACCCAACTTCGACAAACCCTTTGAGATTCATTGTGATGCTAGTGGTAATGGCAAAGGAGGTGTGTTAACGCAAGAGAAGCGCCCCATAGCTTACTTTAGTGAAAAACTTTCCAGAGCGCAACTCAATTACCCCATCTATGACAAAGAGCTATATGCTTTAGTGCGAGTTTTGCATGAATGGGAACATTATCTTCGCCCTCATGAATTTGTCATCCATACCGACCATGAAACGCTTAAATACCTTAAGGGTCAATCTAAGTTGAACAAGCGTCATGCTAAGTGGAGCGAATTCATTGAGTCATTTCCTTATATCATCAAGTACATTAAAGGTAAGGAAAATGTTGTGGCGGACGCTCTTTCCCGCATATGCATGCTTGTTACTCAACTTGAATTGGGTGTCACTGGCTTTGAGCACGTAAAAGACTTGTATGTGCATGCTCCTAATTTTGCTATTCCTTATGCCAAATGTTTGACGCATACATCTTGGGAACGCTATTACATCAAAGATGGTTATCTTATGAGAGCTAACAAACTATGCATCCCCGAGTCTTCTCTTCGTTTGTTGCTTTTGCAAGAATCTCATGGAGGAGGACTAATGGGACACTTTGGACGCGACAAGACATTTGCTACGCTCTCCAAGAACTAATTTTGGCCCAAGATGTTCCGTGACATCAACCGCTTGACCAACCGATGCTCACCATGTCGCAAAGCTAAGTCTAAAGCTCAATCCCATGGTCTCTATGTGCCTCTTCCAATTCCATATCAACCATAGGAAGATATTAGCATGGATTTTGTGCTTGGTTTGCCTAGAACTAGAAATGGAAAGGATTCCGTGTTTGTTGTTGTGGACTGATTCTCTAAGATGGCTCATTTCATTGATAGACGATTCTTCACATGTTGCCAATCTCTTTTGTAGGGAAATATTGCGCCTCCATGGATTACCAAAGACGATAGTGTTGGACCATGACGTCAAGTTCCTAAGCAACTTTTGGAAACCCTTATGCGCCAAGCTCGGAATCAAGCTTCTATTCTCCATGGCATACCATCCACAAACCGACGGCCAAACGAAGGTGACCAACCGCACACTCTCCGCTCTACTTCGCGTGCTAATCAAGAAGAACATCAAGGAGTGGGAGGAGTGTCAGCCGATCGCGAAGTACGCCTACAACCGAGCAAGACACTCGACTACCGGCAAGTCCCCCTTCGAGGTCGTCTACGGTTTCAACCCATTGTCCCCATTGGACATTCTTCCTCTACAACTACAAGAGTGCATCAATATAGATGTGAGTGCCCGAGTGAACTATCTCAAGAAGATACATGAAGACACAAGGCACACCATCGAGCACCAAGTACAATGACTCGCGACCAAGCTCAACGTCAACAAGCATCCCATGATATTCAACATTGGAGATCTTGTGTGGCTATACCTTCGCAAGGACCACTTACCCAATGAACGCAAGTCCAAACTTCTACCATGAGTGGATGGACCCTTCAAGGTGCTTGCACGCTACAACAACAATGCTTACAAGATCGACCTCCCGCACGACAAGTACAACGTGAGCGACGTCTTCAATGTCAAGGATCTCTCGCCCTACCATGGTGATGAAGATTTAGATCCGAGGTCGGATCTTTCCCAAGGGAGGGGAGATGATGCGGAGCATCCCAAGGTCATCCCCATGGACCTACCTACGCCTCCCACGACAACACTTGGATCAATGACAAGAGCACGAGCAAGGGCTATCGAAGATAAGGTGAACTCGCTCCTTTCCGAACTACCACTTTCTATGCATGAGACATGGCTGCTACCTCAAGCGGAAACACTATGTGTGATCAGGTACTTGGAGGAGATCCATGGAGCAAATACATCCAATGGACAAGACGGCGAGGACATCGAGTGCCAAGGACGAGAAGAAGGGATGCCACGAAAGCTACAACCATCGGACGACCGGTCAGGATCGGACGTCCAGCACCTGAAGCCCCAGCCAGGCTACAGCGAGCGGACGACCGACCGGGACCGGACGACCGGCATCTCCGCACCCAAACCAAATGAGCAGGCGTCTGACGCCACCGGACGACCGGCCACTTCCAGAAATCTGGTACCTCAGCCACCGGACGTTCGGCCGCCCATGATGTAACACCCACGATGCAGCTATATCTCCCACGTGTTGAGGCACGACTTAGAGGCATAATCGCACGGTGGATTTGTTGCAAGAGGGGTAATCTTCACACAATCCCATGTACTGAATAAGAAAGGGATAAAGAGTTGGCTTACAATCGCCACTTCACACAAATAACAAGTTAAACATACATCATCTAGAGTACAATCAAGGTCCGACTATGGAACCAAAATAAAAGAAGACAACCCCAAATGCTAGATCCCCGATCGTCCCAACAGGGCACCACTACTGATAAACCAGAAAAGAGACAAAACAACGATCAAGATCTTCATCGAGCTCCCACTTGAGCTCGGTTACGTCACCTGCACTGCTATCATCAGCACCTGCAACTGTTTTGGATGTATCTGTGAGCCACGGGGACTCAGCAATCTCACACCCGCGAGATCAAAACTATTTAAGCTTATGGGTAGGGTAAGGTAATGAGGTGGAGCTGCAACAAGCGCTAAGGAATTATGGTGGCTAACATACACAAAAAGAGTAAGATGAGAAGCTACACAATGGTTGTGAAACTAAAGTGATCAAGAAGTGATCCTGACACTACTTACGTTCAAGCATAACACAAGACCGTGTTCACTTCCCGGACTCCGCCAAAAAGAGACCATCGCGGCTACACACGTGGTTGATTCATTTTAATTAAGTCAAGTGTCAAGTTCTCTATAACCGGATATTAACAAATTGCCATCTGCCACATAACCGCGGGCACGACTCTCGAAAGTTTATACCCTGCAGGGGTGTCCCAACTTAGACCATCACAAGCTCTCATGATCAATGAAGGATATTCCTTCTCCCGGAACAACCCGATCAGACTCGAAATCTCGGTTGCATGACATTTTGACAATGGTAAAACAAGACCAGCAAGACCGCCCGAATGTGCCGACAAATCCCGATAGGAGCTGCACATATCTCATTCTCAGGGCACACCGGATGAACACTACGTACGACAACCGAAGATACCCCAAGTTGCCTAGGGCGGCACCGCAAGTGGCTCTGTTTTGGACCAACACTCAGAGGAGCACTGGCCCAGGGGGTTAAAATAAAGATGACCCTCGAGAGTGCGACTCCCAAGGGAAAAGTAATAGGTGGTGGTGGCAATTTTTAAAACCAAGGTTGGGCCTTGCTGGAGGAGTTTTATTCAAACCGAACTGTCAAGGCGGTCCCATAACCCCAACCGTGTAAGGAACGCAAAATCAAGGAACATAACACCGGTATGACGGAAACTAGGGCGGCAAGAGTGGAAAAAAACACCAGTCATAAGGCCAAGCCTTCCACCCTTTACAAAGTATATATATGCATTAATTAAAATAAGAGATATTATGATATCCCAACCTATCCATGTTCCAACATGGAACAACCTGCAAGACACCTGAACTAGCAACACTATAAGAGGGGCTGAGCAAAAGCGGTAACTTAGCCAAACAATGGTTTGCTAGGAAAGTGGGTTAGAGGCTTGACATGGCAATATGGGAGGAATTATATAACAAGTGGTAGGTAGCGCGACATAGCGATAGAACAAACAACTAGCAAGCAAAGATAGAAGTGATATCAAGGGTATGGTCATCTTGCCTGAAATCCTGCAAGGAAGAAGAATGAGTCCATGAAAAAGACAAACGGATGTAGTCAAATGGATCCTCACAAGCGTGACATTGCCGGAACTAACTAGAAGAGGCAACACCGGAAAGGAGCAAACAACATGGTAAACCAACAAGCATGAACATGGCATGATGCACAATCAAGTATGATACATGTCCAGTTTAAAGAGGCATGACATGGCAAAGTGCAACAAACAATACTACAAATTAAGTGGAGCTCAATATGCAATGAGTTGCATATTGACGAAACACCACATTCCATTATTTAGTTTCACTCCCGTTTATGCTACCCAACAATATTAAATGTTATTAAACATGGAAAGGGGTGAAGCATATGAAAACTACCTATCTAGACAAGTTTAAATAAGGCCGAAACAACAAACAACAATTCCGGAAAAGCCCCATGCGCATATTTTGAATTTGGTACTGTTCTGCCCTAAACCATATTTTAGAGTTGTTAAATATGCAAGATGAGTGCACCATGTTAAACTAGGTATTTTTCTACCCCATTGACATATAAAGTTTATTAAATTCTGAGCTACGATAATTTAGTTATGAATTAAATCATTTTAACAAGTAATTTATGTAAATTTAAATAAACATCAAGTTTAAATGTTTTTAACATGGATGAAAGTTGGATATTATGAAACTAGATGGAATTCTAGGCATTTTACATATATGAAGTTTTTACATGTGATGCACGGTTTGTGAGATATGGTATGCATGAACATGGAGGGGTCTTCTTCAAATATGTCATACTCCTGGATAATAGCTAAATTGTTTCGCGAGAAAAAAACACGATTCAAGCCGAATCTGCTGGCCCAACAGAGAGAAGGGGGCTATGGGGACTGCTCACATTGGGCCTTGAGGCATGTGCGTGGCTAGGGCGAAGAGGAGCCGTGCCTTGGCCTGATCTGGAGGCGAGCTGCCTAGGCATGGTCAAAGCAAGGCGAGGCGAGGCGAACGAGCTACTGCTTGTTACTAAAGAACAGCGGCAGCAACAGGTTCAGGCGACGGATGGCGGGAAAGGTTGCCGGTGACTTGGGACTTGGGCGTGACGCTGGAGAGGAGGCAGGCTACGGACGCGGCAGGAGGTGGGGCCCACAGGATGACATGGCGTAGATGCGGTCAACGCAGGTGGATGATGCGGCTGGCCGAGGAGGAGTTCGTCCCCTCGCCCGATGTAGGAGGCAGCAGGCGCGAAGCAGGGGAGCAACAGAGGGACTTGGCGCGGGGTCTTGGGGCTTCGGCGAGCTGAGAAGTCTGGCAACGACGGGGATGGTCGGGACCCGACGGATTCGTGGTGGTGCTCCATGAGGAAGCCCATGGCAGTGGATGCGGTTGATTTGCGGTGAGGCTTGCAAGACGAGGGAGGCAGGGGCACGCGTGTGTGCGAAGCAGAAGAAAGGATGGACGTCGGCAGTCGGACGGAACCCGAGGCGTCATATCACCGCGGAGACGAGGTGGCCAGAGTTGGAGCTCCGTGGTGGCAGTGGTTCTGCAGAAACGGCGGCGTCGCAACACAAATCAAAGAGAGATGAGATGAGGGGACCGGAGGAAGGAGAGAAAGGGAACCAGGGCGGCGCTCAACTGAGACGGTGATGGTGGATATGCTTGGGACCCTCCTAGTCCAGATCGAGCGAGGCAGGAGGGCTCGGGCTGCAGCCAGGGCGCAGGAAGCTCCTGTACAGATAAGACAGGGAGAGAGATGGTGTGAGCGAGAGAGAGACAGGGGAAAAGGAGGATGGAAAGGAAAATAGAGGAGAGGGACGCGACGGTCCTGCTGGTTGCCGGCAAGGAGCGGCTCGGGAGGCCTTGGGCAGGAGGAGCGGGGCTGGCTGCTCTGGTTGGTGGGATGGATCGATGGCGAGAAGTGGCTGGCGCTGGTTGGCTCCGGTTGAATCGGGAGGAAATCCCAAGGAGGAAGGAGGTTGGTCGGGTGGCTCGAATGGATTGGGCAAGATCCCGAGGATGGAGGAGGCAGTGGGCGGCGGCGGCGGGGAGGATTTGATGGATTGGACTGCTAGGTCTAGGTTAGACTGTTTATATAGCAAGTGGGTTTTGGTTAGGGGTTAATCGGATGGTCAATAGAAATAGGCCAGGGGTTCCAAAAGACAAACCGAAGATATTTTAGGGGTGTTTGGAGATGATCCAAATCCAACAGTGATGATTGAGCGGGTCGGGTTCGGGGAAGTATCGAACACGCGCGAGGGGTCTGTGCATTGAGCAAAGAGATTAAGTGGCAAGACAAAAGGGACTCGAAAAAAACCTGGTTGGTGTCGTAACGGTCAACGAGGCAAGGGGAAACGCGGCAACTACAAGTAGATGCAACTTTTGAAAACATGTGGATGCAATGCTCGTGATGCGATGATGAATGCAACAAACAAATAAAACACAACTGACACGCAAAACATGGAAGGCATCTGGAGCGTCGGTCTTGGGGCGTCACAACTCTCCTCCACTTACAAGAGATCTCATCCTGAGATCTAGGGATAGCACCGGAGAGAAGCAAAAGAGGAAGAGGTAAAACAAAGTTGCTTCTTGGATGAACGAGTGAAACCACGAACCTTGCGAGGTTGAACAAATTGAAAGAAAGAATACAACGAAGATGAACAAAGTTGAAAACACTCCATTAGAAAAGAGGAACAAGGAACCTTACTAGAACCTTGTAGGTTGAAAGACATAAGAAAAGGGTTGCAATGGACAAGAAGTACATGCAAGCACTCCGGTTAAAACGATATGTACAAGGAACGATAAAGACCAATTATGACAATGCTCCGGTTAAAACAAGATAGAGAAGGAATAAGAATGATATAATTTGGACAACACTCCGACTGTAATTGGAAGGAATTAAACATGAACTTGACAAGATGAGAGGATTCTTGATGAAATAAACAACACACTCCCTCCGAAACTATTGAAAGAATGGCACAATGGGTAAGAAAGATTTCAAACAGCACTCCGGTTGAGAAGGAAGGCAAAACTTGATAGAATGGGAAGAACTTGAAAAGAGGGCATGACACTCCGGTTGGAAATGGATAAGCATGAAAAAAACATGGTCCTCACAATCCGAGATGATGAGTGAAGAGAGCAACATCACAATGCCTCCGGAAGGAAGAATAGAAGATATATCATTGGAATCACAGAATGGAGAAGAAAAGGTCAGCTTCTGCCACCAGTGAACTAGGAAAACACCCTCCCAAGAAGGTTAAAACAGAGTTGTTGGAAAAACCAATAACGAAACGAATAAGCTTGTAGTGGGCTTATGGAAAACATCTCAAAAATGAGATGAAAAATTCTGCCACCGAAAACAATGATTGATCAGGAACAAAGAAGAGATGAAAAACTTCTTCACCGAGATAGGAAGGAGAAGATTGGATCATTGATAAGCACCACAATTGCCACCATCCTTAGGGTAGGATTTAGGTGAAATATAACCCAAGATAACTCCAATGAAGAGGTTGACGGGTTGCAAAGCATCTCCTGAACGAAGAGAAAATGATGGGTTTAAAATATCTCATTCTTAACAACTTGCGAATCATGAAACACGAAAGAAATTGTCAAGAATGGCATAACACCACCTCAAAAGATAAGGTAGAAAGAATTGCATTACGGAATGCAAGATGAAGAATACTTGAACTCCTCAAAACAAAACATGTGTTGATCACCATGTTTATTTTTGAGCATAGCTTGGCGGATCAAAACTTCGAGAGAAATCTTGAAGAACAATTGAAGAATGAAAAGAATCCTTGACGAACCACCATGTAGAACCTCCATGAAGAACTCTGGTAATAAAAGGATGATAAAAAGAAAGAGAAGTTGAGAACATAAGGTGAAGCCTTGCGATGATTTAGATGGAGCTTCGCGACGAGATAATGCGGAAAACTTGGAACTCCAGAAAAGAAAAGATGAAGCATCTCGAACCGCGAAATGTGACATGATGAACACTCTGGAAAGAAGAAACTACATCACTTGGATGAAACAATAATAAGAATTATGTTATGTGTATCCTTCATCAATTTAGATTGATGACAAGCAACGGATTTGGCATACTACTTATTCTCGTAGAAAGGATTAAGAGAGATATAGCATAAACTTGGTAAGGTCTTCAACGAACCACCGGTAGGACTTGAAAGAACAAATGGATTGATATGATAACAAGAGGAAAGGAATCTTGAACAAACCACCATAAGAACTGAAAATGAAAAAAGCATGAATCACCAGGAAGAATTGTAAATTGAACAAAGATACTTGAGAGTTTTTAGATACAAGTGAACGAAGAGATCATGAGCTAATTAGAGAATACTTGAACGATGCACCGGAAGAATACAAGAACGAGAGCTGAAAGCTGAGAATGAATAAATCTTCTGAAATGATGGCCTTCGAAGAATCAAACTGAAAAGACTCTTGAATTTCTCCGGATGGGTGAAAAGAATTCTCACAATCGAAAACAATTATGAGAGGATGGCATCAAGATAGAACCATGAATCTCCAACAGAGCAGATATGATTGAAGAGAAACTCTTCTTTGGTCTTCAAATCCAAGAATGACGACGAGAAACACCATCAAGAATTGTTGAAGCACTCCGGAATGAAGAATAGAAAGGTTGAGCGAAAGATGAAAACAATTTTAACCAATCTTGGAGAAGGCATATGACTGATGGAATCCATTCTTACATCACACTTTAACAGAATTAGAGAAAGGTATCTCGTGAAAATTAGAAGAGCCAGGTAAGATCCTGGGAAAAGACCTGTGGGTTGGGGCCCACTCAAAAGAAACACCATTGAAAAGATTGCTTGAAAAGAGAGATTGCCCTGGTTGAATTAACTGGCTTGAATGAGATAACAATCTCAAAATAGGTTGAACGGATTAAGAATTGAATCATGAATCTTCCGGGATATCTTCTGCACTCCAGAACAAATGAATAGCTTGAGGTGAATAATTAATTAGTGCACCAGAATGAGAAAGAATTTCAAATAAGGAAAGAGATATGATCAATACCGAAAGCTTGTATTGAATCCACCGGAAAAGAAAAAGAATGATGAACTTGAAGCTCTGTTAGAATCTTCCTGAGAATCACTGAATAAGAACATTGACGGAAAAGAAAAGAGAGACTTCCCTTCAATAAAAAGGATACTTGATTAAGAAATCTGAGTCCATGAAGAAACAAGGTGGGAGGGCGAAAAAAAACAGAGACAACTTGGGACGGATGAAACAAACACCGTTGAGAAAACTAAGATTTGATCTTGCAAATGGGAAAAATGATAGGATCATCTTGAAGAGAATCACACTAGTTGGAAAGAATTTACATGAAAATCTCGATGATCAAAAAGGATTAGCACTCCCATAGAAATATGAGAACAACGTTTAGAAAAGGGATGGAATCAACACTTGACATCGAAGCAACTTGAATACCACAAATAAAAGAAAACAAAGGATTGACTTGCAGCATAAGCCGGAAACAAACATATGATAGATCCCATATCGTATCATGTGTCTGTTGAAAAGAATTCCTATGTGATACTTGAATTCCCACCGAAAAACTCCTGAAACTTTCTGGTTATGCAATCTGGTATTGGGGATATAGGGGAAGCATAATATCTCACCCAAACTAACAATCCCTACATCCAACTGTATCCATCCGTCAACACATAACCAAGAAAACTCCGGAAATCATGTACCTCAACCTTCGAAAAGCATCTGTTATACGAGCTATGGCAATACTCCCGAACTCCCGCACCAGTACTGGGTGGCATCAAGGTTATCTCACCACTAACTGTACAAATGAGATTTCCGATGTCGGCGAACTCAGGTATTCCAGAACAGCAATGATAAAATTATGGCGACAACACCTCAGAGCTCAACTCCCTGGGACACAACCACAACCCCTAAATGTCAGGAGGCACCAAGAACAATGTTCTCGTCACAAGAATATAGGAACAATTCCAAGATATCCACGTGTTCCTAAAAAAATTCGTGAAATTTGAGGAGAGGAAAGACAAAACTTCTACGTCAGGAGGCCTCACCAGAGGGGCGAAGGGACCGAGGAGTAAAAAGAATCCTACTCTCCGATATATATAATCCTAAGACTAAAAACAGTTTATTCTAGACTCAACAACGTCAGCGATTCGATCAAGCAGGGGGCTCCTAAGTCGGGGATGGCTCTGATTACCAACTTGTAACACCCACGATGCGGCTATATCTCCCACGTGTTGAGGCACGACTTAGAGGCATAACCGCATGGTGGTTTTGTTGCAAGAGGGGTAATCTTCACACAATCCCATGTACTGAATAAGAAAGGGATAAAGAGTTGGCTTACAATCGCAACTTCACACAAATAACAAGTTAAACATACATCATCTAGAGTACAATAAAGATCCGACTACAGAACCAAAATAAAAGAAGACAACCCCAAATGCTAGACCCCCGATCGTCTCAACTGGGCACCACTACTGATCAACTAGAAAAGAGATAAAACAATTATCAAGATCTTCATTGAGCTCCCACTTGAGCTCGGTTCCATCACCTGCACTGGTATCATCGGCACCTGTAACTGTTTTGGAAGTATCCGTGAGCCACGGGGACTCAGCAATCTCACACGCGCGAGATCAAGCCTATTTAAGCTTATGGGTAGGGTAAGGTAATGAGGTGGAGCTGCAACAAGCGCTAAGCAAGTATGGTGGATAACATACACAAAAAGAGTAAGATGAGAAGCTACGCAACGGTCATGAAACTAGAGTGATGAAGAAGTGATCCTGAAACTACTTACGTTCAAGCATAACACAATACCGTGTTTAGTTCCCGGACTCCGCCGAAAAGAGACCATCACGGCTACACACGTGGTTGATTCATTTTAATTAAGTCAAGTGTCAAGTTCTCTATAATCGGATATTAACAAATTCCCATCTGCCACATAATCGCGGGCATGACTCTCGAAAGTTTATACCCTATAGGGGTGTCCCAACTTAGCCCATCACAAGCTCTCACGATCAACGAAGGATATTCCTTCTCCCAGAACAACCTGATCAGACTCAGAATCCCGGTTACAAGACATTTCGAGAATGGTAAAACAAGACCAGCAAGACCACCCGAATGTGCCGACAAATCCTGATAGGAGTTGCACATATCTCGTTCTCATGGCACACCGGATGAACACTACGTACGGCAACCGAAGATACCCCAAGTTGCCTAGGGGCGGCACCGCAAGTGGCTCTGTTTTGGACCAACACTTAGAAGAGTACTGGCCGGGGGGGTTAAAATAAAGATGACCCTCGAGAGTGCGACTCCCAAGGGAAAAGTAATAGGTGGTGGTGGCAAATGTTAAAACCAAGGTTTGGCCTTGCTGGACAAGTTTTATTCAAAGCGAACTGTCAAGGGGGTCCCATAACCCCAACTACGTAAGGAACGCAAAATCAAGGAACATAACACCGGTATGACGGAAATTAGGGCGGCAAGAGTGGAACAAAACACCAGGCATAAGGCCAAGCCTTCCACCCTTTACCAAGTATATAGATGCATTAATTAAAATAAGAGATATTATGATATCCCAACCTATCCATGTTCCAACATGGAACAACCTGCAAGACACCTGCAACTAGCAACGCTATAAGAGGGGCTGAGCAAAAGCGGTAACTTAGCCAAACAACGGTTTGCTAGGAAGGTGGGTTAGAGGCTTGACATGGCAATATGGAAGGCATTATATAACAAGTGGTAGGTAGCGCGACATAGCAATAGAAGGAACAAATAGCAAGCAAATATAGAAGTGATATGGAGGGTATGGTCATCTTGCATGAAATCCAGCAAGGAAGAAGAACGAGTCCATGAAGAAGACAAACGGACGTAGTCGAATGGATCCTCACAAGCGCGACGTTACCGGAACTAACAAGAAGAAGCAACACTGGAAAGGAGCAAACAACATGGTAAACCAACAAACATGAACATGGCATGATGCACAATCTAGTATGATGCATGTCCGGTTTAAAGAGGCATGGCATGGCAAAGTGCAACAAACAATACTACAAATTAAGTGGAGCTCAAGATGCAACGAGTTGCATATTGACGAAACACCACATTCCATTATTTAGTTCACTCCCTTTTATGCTACCCAACAATATTAAATGTTATTAAACATGGCAAGGGGTAAGCATATGAAAACTACCTATCTAGACAAGTTTAAATGAGGCCAGAACAACAAACAACAACTCTGGAAAATCCCCATGTGCATATTTTGAATTTGGTACTGTTCTGCCCTAAACCATATTTTCAGAGTTGTTAAACATGCAAGATGAGTGCACCATGTTAAACTAGGCATTTTTCTACCCCATTTACATATAAAGTTTATTAAATTCTGAGCTATAGTTATTTAGTTATGAATTAAATCATTTTAAGAAGTCATTTATGCAAATTTAAATAAACAACAAGTTTAAATGTTTTTAACATGGATGAAAGTTGGATATTATGAAACTAGATGAAATTCTAGGCATTTTACATATATGAAGTTTTTACATGTGATGCACGGTTTGTGAGATATGATATGCATGAACATGGAGGGGTCTTCTGCAAATCTGTCAAACTCCTGGATAATAGCTAAATTGTTCCGCGAGAAAAAAAACACGATTCGGGCCAAATCTGCTGGCCCAACAGAGAGAAGGGGGCTATGGGGACTGCTCACATTGGGCCTTGAGGCCTGTGTGTGGCTAGGGCGAAGAGGAGCTGGGCCATGGCCAGATCTGGAGGTGAGCTGGCCCAGGCGTGGTCAAAGCGAGGCGAGGCGAACGAGTTGCTGCTCGTTACTAAAGAACAACGGCAGCAACGAGTTCAGGCGACGGACGGCTTGAATGGCTGCCAGCGACGTGGGACTTGGGCGCGACGCTAGAGAGGAGGCAGGCTGTGGATGGGCAGGAGGTGGGGCCCATAGGCTGACATGGCGCACACACGGTCAACGCAGGCGATCGACGCAGCTGGCCGAGGAGGAGTTCGTCCCCTCGCCCGATGTAGGAGGCAGCAGGCGCGAAGCAGGGGCACAGCAGAGGGACTTGGCGCGGGGTCTTGGGGCTCCGGCGAGCTGAGAAGTCCGGCAACGATGGGGATGGTCGGGACCCGACGGATTCATGGAGGTGCGGTGGTGGTGCTCCATGAGGAAGCCCATGGCGGCGGACGCGATTGATTCGCGACGAGGCTTGCAAGACGAGGGAGGCAGGGGCACGCGTGTGTGCAAAGCAGAAGCGAGGACGGGACGCCAGCGGTTAGACGGAACCCCATGCGTCAGATCACCATGGGGATGAGGTGGCCGGAGTTGGAGCTCCGTGGCGGCAGTGGCTCTGCAGAAACGACGGCGTCGCAACACAAATCAGAGAGAGGGATGAGATGAGGGGACCAGAGGAAGGAGAGAAAGGGAACCAGGCGGCGCTCAACTGAGACAACGACAATGGAGATGCTCGGGACCCTCCTGGTCCAGATCGAGCGAGGAAGGAGGACTCGGGCTACAGCCATGGCGCGGGAAGCTCCTGTACAGACAAGACAGGGAGGCGCAGAGGCACGACCCATTTACTCGGGTGGACTCGGGTCGTGGCCTTCAAGGCAGCCGCGCCCCACGATCACGGGGTGGGGAGCGGCCGCTTCGCTTGTCCCTTCAATGCTGCTCGCTCGCCATGTGTCCCTCATGCAGGTGGCAGGAGGTGAAGGCGGGAAACCGGGCCGTCGCTGATTGGGGCAGCGGGCCGGTTTTGATTCCCTGAGCCCCCGATGACCGGATTGGTTGAGTGGGGCGGCCGAGCCCCGACTCTGCCCCTTTATAAGGAGGGGAGGGGGCGGAATTCCACATTCTTCCATCATCCGTCTCCTTCCACCTCTGCTTCTTCCTTCCATCCGCCATGGCGAGAGGAAGCGCTGGCCCTTCGGCAGTGGCGGCGAGGGTCGCTGCCCACCAGCGCGTTCCTCCTTCCCAAGAGCTCATGGCGATGGAACCGGCCATGAGAGGAAGGGGGAGGGGTCAAGGTCGAGGTTGTCGTGGTGCTCGGGGGAGAGGAGGACGGGGCGGCGCATAGGCCTCGCCTCCGCCAGCGATGCCTTCCCCGACGGAGCACCAAGTCGGGGACCAGCCCCGCGAGTTCTTCATCAGGCTGCACCGGCCACCGCGTCGCCTCCTCCGTCTCCCTACTGCCTTTGCTCGGGAGATGGAGCTCGATCCACCCCAGAACCTCTGGTTGCACATGAAGGGCTGCGGGAACGGCGGCACGCGAGTCGACGTCGACTTCCCTGCCCCTCACGTCATGTACCTCCGTCGCGGATGGAAGATGTTCACACTAACCACAGCCTGCCGGTGGGGCTTGTCCTCTACTTCAAGTTAACGGAGGGCAGCCTGCTCTCCGTCAAGGTCTTCAGAGATCTCAGAACTCGCTTGAAGTGCTGCGTGGAGGGCTCCTCCGACGATCAAGATTCCTCCTCAAGCGGGAGTGACGAGGAGGACAGCGACAACGACAGCGAGGGAGTCGAGCGGCAGGATGCTGCTACCTCTTGAGCACTGCGTTGGATCTCCCCGAAGAGGAGAGGATGATGCAGCAAAGCAGCGTAAGTATTTCCCTCAGTTTTTGAGAACCAAGGTATCAATCCAGTAGGAGGCTACGCACGAGTGCCTCGTACCTACACAAAAACAATAGCTCAACGCAGCCAACACACTTAGGGGTTGTCAATCCCTTCACGGTCACTTGCGAAAGTGAGATCTGATAGAGATGATAAATAATATTTTTGGTATTTTTGATATAGAGATGCAAAGTTAAAAGTAAAAGGCAAAGTAAAAACATAGCAATAATAAAGTGATGGAGATTGATATGATGAGAAAGAGACCCGGGGGCCATAGGTTTCACTAGTGGCTTCTGTCAAGAGCATAAGTATTCTACGGTGGGTGAACAAATTACTGTTGAGCAATTGACAGAATTGAGCATAGTTATGAGAATATCTAGGTATGATCATGTATATAGGCATCACGTCTGAGACAAGTAGACCAACTCCTGCCTGCATCTACTACTATTACTCCACTCATCGACTGCTATCCAACATGCATCTAGAGTATTAAGTTAAAAACAGAGTAACGCCTTAAGCAAGATGACATGATGTAGAGGGATAGTTTCATGCAATATGATAACAACCCCATCTTGTTATCCTCGATGGAAACAATACAATACGTGCCTTGCTGCCCCTTCTATCACTGGGAAAGGACACCGCAAGATCGAACCTAAAGCTAAGCACTTCTCCCATGGCAAAAACAACCAATCTAGTAGGCCAAACCAAACTGATAATTCGAAGAGAATTGCAAAGATAACCAATCATACATAAAAGAATTCAGAGAAGATTCAAATATTATTCATAGATAGACTTGATCACAAACGCACAATTCATCGGTCTCAACAAACACACCGCAAAAAGAAGATTACATCGAATAGATCTCCATGAGAGAGGGGGAGAACATTGTATTGAGATCCAAAAAGAGAGAGAAGAATCCATCTAGCTACTAACTATGGACCCGTAGGTCTAAAATAAACTACTCACACTTCGTCGGAGGGGCTTGGATGATGATGTAGAAGCCCTCCGTGATCGATACCCCCTCCGGCGGAGCTCCGGAACAGGCCCCAAGATGGGATCTCGTGGATACAGAAAGTTGCGGCAGTGGAATTAGGTTTTTGGCTCCGTCCCCGATCGTTTGGGGGTACGTAGGTATATATAGGAGGAAGGAGTACGTCGGTGGAGCTTCGTGGGGCCCACGAGGCAGGGGCGCGCCCTAGGGGGGCACCCTCCACCCTCGTGACTGCCTCGTGGCTTTCTTGACGGAGGGTCCAAGTCTCCTGGATCTTATCTGATGAGAAAATCACGTTTCCAAAGGTTTCATTCCGTTTGGACTCCGTTTGATATTCCTTTTCTTCAAAACCCTAAAACAGGCAAAAACAGCAATTCTGGGCTGGGCGTCGGTTAATACGTTAGTTCCAAAAATAATATAAAAGTGGATAATAAATCCCAATAATGTCCAAAATAGTAGATAATATAGCATGGAGCAATCAAAAATTATAGATACGTTGGAGACGTATCAGATGCCGACTCCGACTTCGGCTGACCGCGCCGCCCCTCCCTCGGCCACGCGCCTTGCCGAGGTCCATCCTCGCCAAGCTCTCCATCGGGGTGCTCCCCGTCGCCTCCTTGGGCGGCTGGCGTAGGAGGGACGGAGAGGGCAAAGAAGGCGGGTGGCGGCCGTCAAGTCGGAGTACGCGGGCACCGATGCCTTCATCTTGTATTGCCGGCCCGCTGCCTCATCTTCCAGCTTCCCTCCCGGCACCGAGACGTTCTCTTGGCGCCTTCTGCTCCTCGCACCTCACCTAGGCGCTCCTTTGGCCCTCCAGCCCTCTTGTTCCACCTTCTGAGGAGAGGGAAAAGAAAGGGATTACATGCATCTTATCTTTTTTTAGTTTGTAAGCCTGCGGGCACTTGTTTATTTTAAGACTTGTTATCCCGTTGCTCATGTTTTTAATTCCGTACGAACTGTACCTATATGGGATGTTTTTAATGAAAAATGGTGCTTGTCGGGTTCTTTGTGCATGAGCGAGGCCCATGCCAAGGATGAATCCTTGTTATTTTTAATATAAACATGTTGCCCGGCAACAGGCCTTGCCGTCTCTCCACTTCGGTCGACCATTCTCGCGCTCTTGGCCGAGGTAGGGGCGAAGTAGAGTTAGGCCCCTCGTTCATCTCCTCGCCACCGCGATTACTACCAAATTCCGACCCAGGAGGTAACTCTTGGGTACAAGAAAGGGGGAGCATGGTGGTTTCAAGAACATAAACGAGGTTTCACATATCCTAGTTCTATACGGAAACACATAACAGGAGGATGAAAGACTTATCTGAATCCGCAGCCCCTGGCAACCTTGGCTTGCCGTGGTTGGATCCTTGTATCTTCAGCCCCTCGCAGTCTTGGCTTGCCGGGGCCGGAGCGCTGGTTCGTTCTCTTTTTCCCAAGCAGCTCAGCAGAAGTGTCCGGGGGTTAGTCGCCGCTAAGCACGATCAACCCTAACCAAGGAAAGACTTGACCTAGTATGCATGATGTAACTTAGGGCGCCAGTGCTACGTTTATTTATGCCGTGGTTGGATTTTGTCTTTCGTTTTGCATTTTGTTCATGTCATGCATTTCATATAATGTCACCATGTGCATCGCATTTGCATATGTGTTCGTCTCATGCTTCCGAGCATTTTCCCCGTTGTCCGTTTTGCAATCCGGCACTCCCACATACTCCGGCGCCCCCCTCTTGTCTCTTTTCATGAGCGGGTGTTAAACATTCTCGGAATGGACCGAGATTTGCCAAGTGGCCTTGGTACACCATCGGTAGACTGCCTGTCAAATTTCGTTCCATTTGGAGTCCGTTTGATGCTCCAACGGTTAACAGGGTAACCGCAAAGGCCTTTTGTGTGTTGCATCCCAACACCCCTCCAAAATGGCCCAATAACCCATCTAAACCACTTCCATGCCCTCCGTCATCGGATCACGATAGTGTGGGTGAAAACTACACCTCATTTGGACACTCCTACCTCCTCCTAGCTATAAATATGTGCCCCTCCTTGATTTTCGCAGATTAAACCCTAGCAAAACTTCCCCCGCCGCCACCGGACATGTCCGCGCGCCGCCAGACGAATCTTGCCGCCGCCCCGCGCCTGTGAGGGGGTGCCACGTGTCCACTGCCGCCTCCCGCGCCGTCGGCCCCCGCGGCCCGTCTCACCGCCGCCCGCACCGCCCGCGCTCGCCGGCCGCTGAACGCCGTCGCCGCGTCGCGCTCCCTTGCCGGCCACCGACCGTTGCTGCCCCGCCGCCTCATCGTCCCCCACCGCGCCGCCTGGAAGCCCACGCCGTGCCACCTGCCTCCTCCCAGGATCCGATCTCCGACGAGCCCCCACGACGTCGGTCGCCGTCCTCTTCATCCGTGTTAAGTCCGGCGACGCCTCCGACGAACCTCAAACCACGTGCCCGAAACCCTAGATCCGTTTCGGGAGGTGATTTTCGTCAAAGTCCTCATCTCTGTAACTTTTTCATGCCCTGTTCATCATGCCATATCTCCGTGACCGTAGCACCGTTTCATGCGCATGATATACCAAAATGTTCACTGTGAGATGCTCTTCATTTCATTCAATTGTGGCATGCTTGTTTGACTCCATTTTGATGCCCAAATCATTGATGCAAGAGTGCTATAAAATGTTTATTGCTGCTACTTATCAGTTTATGGTGATTTGACATTTTTGTCATATTTGATGTGTGCTTCATATGGGCATGAGCTCTGCATGTGTTTTGAACTATGTCATGCCATCTTTATAGAGGTGCTTGTCTTGTATTTTTGTGATCTATGTGATGACTAGCACAAGAATGCAAAGTAGCCTTCGTGATGTTGCTGTTTTCAGGGACTTAGGATTTTGCTAAGTCGTTTTCTGCTGTTATTTTGGTGTCATGTTAACTTGATGCTACAGTGATATCCATGCTTGTTTTGAGTTACTTCAGTAAGGGTGTTTTGAACATATGGTTATGATCTATCTATCCATGCCCCTGTTTGCAATTATGGAGTGCCCTAGCATGTGTTGTTCTTGCTCTACTTTTGCTATAAAATGTTCCTAGCAGAATGTTAACATGTTAATCAATATTGCCATGGTTGTTGCTATTGATCCATGCATGCTATGAACTTGATATTGCCATGGTTAGCTTCATGATCATGTCTTCTTGATGTTGGTATGCTTATCTTGTCATGCAATGCCTTTTGATGAGTGGTTTGAGCTCGCAAAGTTGCCTTCATAACTCTGTTTATGCCATGCTCTATTTTCTGCTAAGTCTGGAACTGTTAATAAAACTTGCTATGTTTACATGGGTGCCATCATATCTTTTGTGCCTTTTTGGCTCATATTCAGTAAGGGAATTTTGTTCTATACATTTAGTATATTCATGCCATGCCTTTGTTTGCTATGATATTTTCCTGTAGCATGTTGTTTGCTTGCTCTAAACATGGCTTCCTGATGTTATTCCTGGCATGTTAGTATTTTCACAAAGTCCGTGAAGCTGATATCTTTTGCACTTTTGCCATGCTTGTTTGAACTTGCTCTTGTGTGTAGCCCAGTGTTCATGTTTTGTCAATCATCTTGAGTACATCACTGCCATATGCTTTGTTGCTATGTTGGAGTTCAGTAGCTTAATTTCTTGTTGCATGCGAAGTAGCATCATGCTGTTAATTACAGTTTTGCACCATTCTTGTTTTGCTTGCCATTTGCAAATCGTGCATCCGTTTCCAGTGATCTTTATATCGATTTCAACCGAAATCATCTCATATTTCCAGCGGCACACTTGGTTTGCCAAGTTAATGCCTTGATCTTTCTTTCCCTTCTGGAGCATGCATATGCATTGCATATCACATCTCGCATATCATGCCATGTTTTGCATCATGTTGTTTGTGCATTGTACCGTGATTGATTGTTGGTACTTTGCTTGTGTTCTTGCTTTGGGTAGAGCCGGGAGACAAGTACGTGACCGAGGAACCTGTTGAGAACGCTTACGAGGATCAGCTTTCGACAACTCTGAGAACTTTGCAGGCAAGATGACCATACCCTCGAAATCACTTCTATCTTTGCTTGCTAGTTGTTCGCTCAATTGCTATGCCGCGCTACCTACCACTTGCTATATTATGCCTCCCAAATTGCCATGTCAAGCCTCTAACCCACCTTTCCTAGCAAACCGTTGTTTGGCTATGTTACCGCTTTGCTCAGCCCCTCTTATAGCGTTGCTAGTTGCAGGTGAAGATGAAGTTTGTTCCATGTTGGAACATGGATATTGTTGGGATGTCATTATTATCTCTTATTTACTTTAATGCATCTATATACTTGGTAGAGAGTGGAAGGCTCGGCCTTATGCCTGGTGTTTTGTTCCACTCTTGCCGCCCTAGTTTCCGTCATACCGGTGCTATGTTCCTTGATTTTGCGTTCCTTACGCGGTTGGGTGTTATGGGAACCCTTGACAGTTTGCTTTGAATAAAACTCCTCCAGCAAGGCCCAACCTTTGTTTTACCATTTGCCACCTAAGCCTTTTTCCCCTAGGTTCCGCGGACTCAAGGGTCATCTTTATTTTAAACCCCTGGGCCAGTGCTCCTCTGAGTGTTTGTCCAAACTAAAGCCCCTTGCAGCGCCACCTCGGGGAAACTTGAGGGTTGGTTTTAGTTGTATGGATTGCTTATTCGGTGTGCCCTAAGAACGAGATATGTGCAGCTCCTATCGGGATTTGTCGGCACATTCGGGCGGCTTTGCTGGTCTTGTTTTACCATTGCCGAAATGTCTTGTAACCGGGACTCCGAGTCTGACCGGGTCTTCCTGGGAGAAGGAATATCCTTCGTTGATCGTGAGAGCTTGTGATGGGCTAAGTTGGGACACCCCTACAGGGTTTTGAACTTTCGAAAGTCGTGCCCGCGGTTATGGGCAGATGGGAATTTGATAATATCAGGTTGTAGAAAACTTGACACTTAACTTAATTAAAATGAATCAATCACGTGTGTAGCCGTGATGGTCTCTTTTCGGCGGAGTCCGGGAAGAGAACACAGTCTTGTGTTATGCTTGAATGTAAGTAGCTTCAGGATCACTTCTTGATCACTTATAGTTTCTCGACCGTGCTTTGCTTCTCTTCTCGCTCTCTTTTGCGTATGTTAGCCACCATATAAGCTAGTGCTTGCTGCAGCTCCACCTCACTACCCTTTTCCTACCCTTAAGCCTAAATAGTCTTGATCTCGCGGGTGTGAGATTGCTGAGTCCTTGTGACTCATGGATACTTCCAAACAGATGCAGGTGCCGATGATGCCAGTGCAGGGGACGCTACCGAACTCAAGTGGGAGTTGGACGAAGACTTGGGTCGCCATTATGTTTCCTTTCCCGATGATCAGTAGTGGAGCCCAGTTGGGACGATCGACGATCTAGCATTTGGGGTTGTCTTTCTTTATTTTGGTTCCATAGTCGGACCTTTGTTTGTACCTTGGATGATGTATCATATATTTATGTATTGTGTGAAGTGGCAATTGTAAGCCGACTCTTTATCCCTTTCTTATTCAGTACATGGGATGTGTAAAGATTACCCCTCTTGCGACAGACCTACCATGCGGCCATGCCTCTAAGTCATGCCCCGACATGTGGGAGATATAGCCGCATTGTGGGTGTTACACCTAGTGACTCGTATTACCCGATAAGGGCCTTCCCACTTTGGCATCAACTTGTTGGAATTCTTGGCCGACTGAACGCGCTGAAGAACAAGGTCGCCTTCCTCAAAGCTTCGAGCATGGACCTTGCGGCTATGGTAGCGGCGCAAGGCTTGCTGGTAGCGTGCTGCTCTCACAGCCGCCCGAAGACGATCTTCCTCAAGGAGCGTTGCGTCATCTTTCCGCAATCGCTCTTGCTCAAGCTCATCATAAGCGAGCACTCGAGGTGACCCGTATATGAGTTCCGTGGGGAGAACTGCTTCTGCCCCGTGTACCAGGGCAAAGGGTGTCTGGCCGGTGGCTTGATTTGGCGTCGTCCTGATCGACCAAAGAACCACTGGCAACTCATCAATCGAGCGCCTTCCGCTTTTGTGTAGCTTGTCAAAGCCACCCAGATGTGCCGACAAATCCCGATAGGAGCTGCACATATCTCGTTCTCAGGGCACACCGGATGAGCCAGACGTTGGGTGGGCCAGCCCAGAGTTGCCCCTGGTAGCTTCGGACATCGCTCAATTTGGACTAACACTCAGAGGAGCACTGGTCCGGGGGTTTAAAATAAAGATGACCCTTGAGTCTGCAGAACCCAAGGGAAAGAAAAGGCTAGGTGGTGAATGGTAAAACCAATGTTGGGCCTTGCTGGAGGAGTTTTATTAAAGGCGAACTGTCAAGGGGTTCCCATTATAACCCAACCGCGTAAGGACCGCGAAATCCGGGAACATAACACCGATATGACGGAAACTAAGGCGGCAAGAGTGGAACAAAACACCTGGCATAAGGCCGAGCCTTCCACCCTTTACCAACTATATAGATGCATTAATTAAATAAGAGATATTGTGATATCCCAACAAGTAAACATATTCCAACAAGGAACAACATCTCCATGTTCCAACAAGGAACAAACTTCATCTTCACCTGCAACTAACAACGCTATAAGAGGGGTTGAGCAAAGCGGTAACATAGCCAAACAACGGTTTGCTAGGACAAGGTGGGTTAGAGGCTTGGTTCAACAATATGGGAGGCATGATAAGCAAGTGGTAGGTATCGCAGCATAGGCATAGCAAAAGAGCGAGCAACTAGCAAGCGAAGATAGAAGTGATTTCGAGGGTATGGTCATCTTGCCTAAAATCCCGCAAGGAAGAAGACCGAGTCCATGAAGAAGACAAACGAACGTAGTCGAACGGGTCCTCACAAACGCGACGTTATCGGACCCAACCCGAAGAAGCAACACCGGAAAGAAGCACACAACATAGTAAACAACCAACACATAAACATGGCATGATGCACAACCAAGTATGATGCATGTCCGGTTTAATGAAGCATGGCATGGTCAAGTGCACAAACAATACTACAAATTAAGTGGAGCTCAATATGCAACGAGTTGCATATTGACGAATCACCACATGACTTATTTAGTTCACTCTCGGTTAGGTACTCAACAATATTAAATGTTGGTTAACATGGCAAGAGGTGAAGCATAAAAAACTATATCATCTAAGCAATTTAAATGGGGCAGGATATAACAAATAACAAATCCGGTAAGTCCCCATATGCATTAGCAATTTTTAAAGCAACAACAAATTTTAACCATCTTAAAGTTGTTAACATGATGCGGATGACATGTTCAAGTTTATGCAATTTTTATTAAAAGTTGACAAGAGCATTAAGAAGCATTTGTCACCGTGGTAGAAAGAAAGGGGTGCCACGGCGACGATAATGAAACGGTGCCATGGCAATGTTCCGGTGCAGACAACTCATTGAGAACGTCGGTGCAAAAGAAAGTGTGGCGGGAGCGTGCAAAAGATGGTGGGGTGATCCCGGTTACCGGGTTCCCACGAGTCAACGACAGCATGGCAACGAGGAGGAACCGCTAACGTACACGGGCGAAAACAACTAAACATGCATATCATAAAACACATGCTTTCGTCCACGGGTCATCGTCTCGGCGGTTATACCTTCCAGGTGCATTCTCGAAGCGGTTCGGGTTCGTAGAGGAAGTAGTCGTCCATGGCGACGGTAGTTGTACAGGGGCCTTCGGCCACGGAAGTAGTCGTACAACGTTTACGTAGAGGGACTTGGTCTTGCGAAGAGGTACTTGACGGTAGTGGTACTTGATGCGTTCGAGGGTCGTTCATGTCATGGTACTTGGCAAAATCCTCGGAGAAGGTGCTTGACGGGTTCGAGGTGTCCGGACATAGTGGTACATGTTCGTTTTTCGGACAGGTACTTGGCATTCTTCGGTCATAGGTACTTGACGTTCTTAGCGGTTCCGAAGACGGTGGTAGATGAACATGACGCGTCGTCGTGGTACTTGTTGGTCTTGAGGGTCGACGGTAGTGAGACTTGGCGCCACCCGCGCAAACAGTGCTCGTTCTGGCATCGTAGTCGGTCTTGGCGGGTCATCATGTAGTCGTGCACGTGTCTTCGGCGACACCAGGATGCATCTTGGCGGTCTCGTCTCGGTCTTCAATCCAAAACGAAGCAAGGCAAAAGACTCGGGGTGGTGGTACTTGGCGGTCCACAGCAAAGAGGAACCTTGAAGGGGTGGCTCGAGGAAGAACACTGCAGCGAGGCGGCAAGGCCAGGGGAGGCGCATCGGCGAAGCAGGGACTCGTGAGCAGAGGAGCAAGTCGCGGCGCTGGTGCAAGGTGGAGACGAGACGAGGTGGTCGCCGGTGGCTACGAGCTGAAGACCAGGGTCGGGCGAGGTGAAGCAGCAGGGTCGGGCGAGGTGAAGCAGCAGGATGCCGACGAGGGGAAGGTGAGGTCGCTGGACGAGATGGCAAGGCAGGTCAAGGGTGGCGGCGCTCCTGGTCGCAGCGGACGGGATCCAGCGACGTGCGGCTTCAGGGAAGCTCGATGAAGAGGCGTGGCAGGGAACGATGCAGGTCGTGACAACGGCAGCGGCACGGAAACCTCGCTGGTGGCCGGCCGGCGGCAAGGTGCGACGAGGAGGGAGAAGGCAGGGATGTGGGCACGACAAGAAGAGGGAGATCGAAGGGAGGATGAGGATGGGATCGGGGCTCCACGACCCTGTGTGGTGGCGTGAGGGAACGAGGGAAGGGAGAGGGATCGAGGGAAGGGCAGGAGAGACGGGGGAGATCGATGAGATGGGGGTCGGGCGCGGGGGCTTCTGGCGGCGCGAGGGAAGACGTGGGAGAGATGAGAGATGCGCTAGGGTTAGGAAGGGGTCGGCTGGGCCGGGAAATAGATGGGCCGGCGCGAGTTGGGAGGCCCAGCTGGGCTCTCTTCTTAGCCTAGAGAAAACTAAAAATAAAAAAAACAAGGATAGGAAGAAAAGAAAGAGAGGTTAGGGGGGAGCTTGCGCAGGAGGGTATTTTCTCAGTGTCACAAAAATGAGTTTGACCCAAGAAATTTAGAAGTGGCAAAAACAAAAGGTATAAATTCAAACTCATTTGAATTTAATTCAAATGGGTTTGAACTCGGACTAGGTAAAAGGAAGGTCCAAAAAAATGTTCGGATTAATAGAGGAGCCTCGATAAAAAAGATAAAGAATTGTTGCCAAGGTTTGGAGGTCAAACTCGAAGTGGAAATAGGCATGAGGATTATTTTTGCACGTGTGTTAAGGTGAATATCAAATTAAAGAAATATTGAATATAGCTCCCTACTATCGGGAGGATAGGTTATAAAGAGAAACCACCATGTGAGTTCCCTCGATTTAAATAGATCAACGATCTATGCAATTTATTTAAGTGAGATGCGAAAGATTTATGACATGATGGCATGAAGACATGATGCAATGCACATGATGCAAAGATGAATGCAACAAACCAACAACTCACACGATGAAAACTCGGAAAACATGAAAGGCGTCTGAAACTCCGGTCTTGGGGAGTTACAAGCCCCCTGGCTTGTCGGTAGCCGCCAAGGCCCAGCAAGCGGCGTTTCCGGCAATCTCCTTGTCGGGGTCGTCTACCTTGGCCTTCTTGGCGGCGCTGGTGTCACCGGATCCCTCGACGGCAAGCACGGTCTTGTCCTTGCATTTCCTGTTGCGACGCCGGCCCTTCTTCGTCGGGGTGGCGGTGTCTTCGTCGGTAGAGTCGGTTTCCGCACCGGCGTCTTTGCCAGGGTACTTCCTTCCCTGTTCATCCCGGGTGCATCTATCAGCCAGAACGTAAAGTTCGGCCATGTCCTGGACCTTGTTCATTGCCAGCTCTTCACGCATCTTGCGGTTACGCACATTCTGATGGAATGCGCTGATCACGGCTGTCGGATTTCGGGTTCCGGCAGACCCTTGAGGTTCGAACACTGGGGTGCGCGCGGAGATCTCTCCCCTACCGATCTATGTCTGATCCTCTCGTGCGAACTAAGATGAAAAATGATGAACAACACAAGAGACACAAGGTTTATACTGGTTCGGGCCACCGTTGTGGTGTAATACCCTACTCCAGTGTGTGGTGTGGTGGATTGCCTCTGGGGCTGATGATGAACAGTACAAGGGAAGAACAGCCTCACGAGGGGTGTTCTTGAGCTGGTGCGGTGTGTTCTACTTAGTCTCTACTGGGTTTCTCCACCCTCTCTCTTTCTTTTCCTCTCTCTTTTTTATTTCTCTCCCTTTCTGCCTCTCGCCTCTCTTCCCTTTGTGGAGGCTAGCTCTATTTATAGAGGCCCTGGGCCTCTCCCCGAATAATTGAGCGGGAAGGGCGCCAACAATTGGCCATTTTGAAGGGGAACATCTAGTACAAGTTATCCTGACCAAAGATGGTCTTCGGCTGCCAAAAGCACTGGTGATGACGCCGTCTTGGGCTCCACGGTGACCTCCGTCCGGCCGTTCGGCTGGTCTTGGTCTCATTGCACCGGAATGGTAACCTTTGCATGATACATTGGCCTGTGCTTGCCCCCTTTGCACCAAAGGGGAAACAAGGACCCTGCGTAGGCCGGCGCCCGCCTGGCCTTGATCGTCACGGCTTGCGTCATGGGATCCTCGCGAGGTACCCTTGCATTGATCTCTCCGCCTCTTCGCGAGCCTGCCTGATGAGGCAGCTCTTGAGGAAGCTTCATGTCGTCCGCCCCGCGAGGCTCGGCCCCTCGCGAGGGTCTTGAGCTTGGGCTGATGAAGATGGGCCGCGCTGCCCCGCCCCCCTGAGCCATGCCGCAGGCCGCAGGCAGGCAAGTCTGGGGACCCCCGTTCCCAGAACGCCGACAGTAGCCCCCGGGCCCAAGGGGCGCACGAGCTTGGCTTAGCAGAGAAGTGAAGGGGCAAGCACGAAGCGCCGCGGGCCCTAACAGCCTGTGGCCTTGGGCGCCGCGTGGCGGTTGATTGGACGTGGGCGTCTGCACTTCCCACGATGCCTCGGCAACTGCACGACTGACAAAAGGGGGTGCCCAGGCCAGGCTTACTTGCCCTGCTCTTGTCCGTCTTGCGCTAGATCCCCTTTCTCGCTTTCCTCCATCTTGCTCCCGAAATCCTCCAGATCCATCTCAATCCTTCGCATCCGGCACGCCATGGCGACTCGCAATTCCCCGGCTGATGCTTGGTACTCGCCGGCCCTGGATTCCCCGAATTTGTCGGAGAAGAACCTCGCCCTCGCGCGCCTAATGACGGTGGCGCAGGGCAGCGAGGGGGCGACTGTGCTCAAGGTCAGCTTTGACCAGCCTGAGGGCAAGGGGAGCACCTTCTACCCGTTCTTCGTGAGCGCCATTGTCGCCGGTTTGGTGCCTCCTTTCTCTGAGTTCTTCCATGCCATTCTCCGCCAATACAACTTGCAGGCCCTGCATCTGCACCCCAACTCTGTCCTTCTCCTGGCGATTTTCGCCTACTATTGCGAGTCTCATGTTGGTGTGAAAGCCCTCGGTGGCCTTGCTACGCCACTTTTTCTCCCTCCGGGTTTCTGGCGCTCAGGTCTCCGCATGTGCGAGCTTCATTGCATATTCCAGCTCCAATGCCATCTCGAAGCCTGGGAAGAGGATCGAAGGCTACCGGAGAAAGTGGGTCATGATGGATGTCGGGCGCCTCCACCCTCGTCTGGTATTGCCCACGGGGCAACCTAAGTCCGTCGACGCATGGTCCCGCGCGGAGCTCGTCGACCCTTGCGCGAAGGCGGTGTTGAGGAGGATGAACGCGGACCTGAGGCCAAGCAACTTGGGGGCGGCGAAGCTGACCGGGTGGCTCCGCTCTAGGAGCGCTCGCTCCCACTGTGGAGGCTTGGAGGAGCAGACGCCGCCCTGTGCCTGAGCTCCGAGGCCCTGACCGACGAGGATCTGACTGCGACCCTCCATTCCTTGGTTGGGGGAGACGTGGCGAGCCAGGTGGGTGCCCCCGTCCCCCTGTTCCTTCGTGACGACTGGGAGCAGGTGGTGAACGCCATGCCCACGTTCAATGGTGAGGGGCTGGTGCCTGCGGCAGCTCCCGAAGATTTGGCGGTCCTGGCGACGGTGAACTTGTCCTCCGGCAGCTCCAGCGGGGGAAAGGGGGAAGAAGAGGCGGAGGAGGAAGCGTCCGACTCGGAGGAGAGTGGCGAGGATTGGGGGAGTCCTTCCCTCGGTGTAGGTCCCAGGCCCTCCGCTCCATGTCGGAAGACGATGAGGCCAGCGCCAGGCAAGGAAGGGAGGGCTCTTCCTCGGTCACGAGGAAGGGCACATCAAGCCTGGTTCCCCAGGGTCTACTCTGGTCCCTGGGGGGTCCAAGGCCAGCTCCATCCCTCCTGACGTGCCTTCTGCTTCCGGGCCCCCAAGGCTGACCCCCGCTGTAGGCTCTCGGGCTTCAAGTTTGGCCGGAGGTTGCTTGAGTCCACGGATGACGTGCAGTAAGTGTTCGATTCATGCTTTGCTTGGTTTCTGCCGCTGAGGCTTGACGTTTGCGCTCTTTCACCAGGCCGGCACCTGCGGCCAAGAGGTTGAAAGAGGCTTCTGCGGCCCCGCTTGGGGCGATTCCGTCTGTCGGGGCGACGCCGTCGGCTGTTGGGGGAGAGGATGGCGAGGCCTGCGCCTCTCTGACCCAATCGCCCTCGCGAGGCCAACTGGGGCACCCCGGTGAGGAGTCAGCCCCCGTGGCCCCGCTGGACCTGGAGTCAACTGTGCCCGATGCTGCGGCCGTGGCGGCCAAGGCTCAGGAGGTCCCTTCCTGCCAAGCCGTGGTCACGCTGCCATCTTTTCTGCCTGCTCCACAGGTTCTTGTCTCTTCTGCTCCCTCCGCCGCTCTCCTGGACCAGGTTGCTAATGAGCTGAGCCAACTGCGGGAGGATCTCCTGAGCGCGGACCCTCGTCTAGTGGCCAGACGCCTGGAGTTGGCCTCTGGTTGGGACCGTTCTGCTGCTTCCGTCCGAGCGGTGCTGAGCCAGGCCGTGTCATCCTCCAACGAGGAGAAGCGGGCCTCTAACCAAGCCAAGGCCGCTCGCAACGCTGCCCTGGGCGACGCTGCAACTGCCCAGGGCCGCTGGAAGACGCTTGAGGCCGAGCTGCAAGGCCTGCGCGACGAGCTCGCCAAGGAGGTGCACAGCCGCCAGGAGAAGGAGAAGGAGATGAAGGCTAGGGAGGCCGCCGCCAAGGACTGGGACGCCAAGCTTGATGACCGCCACAGCCGACTGGAGACGCTGGAGCGGTCGCTGAAGGCGGAGAGGACCGAGCTGGACGCCAAGGCGAAGATCCTGACGGAGGACCGGGTGGCCTTTGCGAAGCTGGAGAAGAAGGCTCGTGGCATACTGAAGATGCTGTATGAGAGCGGCCTGGAGGAGCCGTTGGCTGGTGCGGAGGACGACCCCGCCAAGCTGCTCGCCTTCCTTGTTGATTTGCTTGAGGACGTCGCGGACGGCCTTGGCCCCATGGTCGAGGCCGAGGCGCGTTCCCTGTCTTCTGCGGCGCTGACACATGTCCTCAGCCATGTCTACCTGCGCGACCCCAACGTCGACTTCGACAGCCTGCTGGAGCCCGTGAGCGGCGACCGTGCCGCTGCCGCCGCTAAGGCCGTGAGAGGCCGAGCTGAGGTTTTGCTGGGGAAGTTCCTCTCCCCCAGCGTCCTGCCCGGGCGCGGTGCCGCCGGCCTCGCGACCTTGAGAGGCAAAGCCGTCCAGCGTGACTCCACCACCGGTGACGGCGTTACTGGGGAGTGATCCCTTCGCGACTTCCATCCCGTTTTATTCCTGCACATGCACCATGCCTCGCGGAGGCGTTTAAACTTATGTTTGGCGTTGTGGAACAATCTTATGGTTTGTAATATTTGCTTTGAATTTCCTGGAATTTGCATTTTCCTCTCCTACTTGCTTACGCTCTACGTCGGCAAGGCCCGGCCCTGCGCGTACCTCACCCAGCGTTAGCCCCGACCGGAAACCACGGACGGGACTAAGGAGTGAGGGGCTACGTGGCAAGTTAGGCTCCTGAGTCGCGATGCTCAGGAGTCCCCCTTGACGCGTGATCAACAAGTAGGGAAGGGGGGAGCGAGGAGTGGATTGATCGTTCTACGTCGGCAGGGCCCGGCCCCGCGCGTACCTCACCCAGCGTTAGCCCCGACCGGAAACCATGGACGGGACTAAGGAGTGAGGGGCTACGTGGCAAGTTAGGCTCCTGAGTCGTGATGCTCAGGAGTCCCCCTTGACGCTCAAACGGGTTTCATACCTTGGCTCCGCTCGGGGAGTGGCGCGCGACGACCAGGTCCAAGGGACCTCGCTAGGTGGTGTGCGCTCGGGCGTGGCCCGGGCGTAGCCCCCGTGTCCAGCCCCCTCATGCGGCACTCCCGAGGGGAGGCGTTGCGATGGTGCCGAACACTGAGCTCTGGGCTCCCTAAGGTTGGTACGGCCGTGGGCCGCCCTCAGTTGTTTATCACCAGCGCGGAGCATAGCGCTTCCGTATGTGTACGGGCATAGCCGCTCCTCGGCAGTGTCATCAGCCAGCGCGGAGCATGGTGCTTCCACTGGTGTGTGGGAGGGGGCTCCCCTCCGGGAGGAGCCCCCGGGGTGTGTACAGCCCCGCCCTGACACGTGGCCGGCACGGTAGGGCTAGGAGAGGTGTATCCGGGCACCCGTGAGCCAGCACGGGACTCACGAGGCCCTACCTCGAGGTGGGTTGCGCCTGGCTCTGGGCCTTTATCAATTGGTGTGTTCCTGCAGGGTTGTTAGAATGCAAATGCTCTACGTCCTTAGGTCCCGGCCCTCGAGCGAGCTCAGCCGCCGCTGGTATGACAGGTCGCGATGCCGTGGGTCAAGGCAAGGGGGTGAGGGCTGGAGAGCCAGTGAGAGCCCATGAGTCGCGATGCTCAGGCGCCCCCCTTTTAACGTGCAAGCGCTTTGCATGATGACAAGCAATAGGTGATAATTATGGGAATCAGATTAAGCGTGAAAGAACAACTTCATCCTAAGGTAAATGCTGGAAAAGCAACTGCCGCTGGGTCGGGCCCGAGCGGCGTGGGGATGATGTAGCCCGAGGGGCGCCCCCAACAAGGTAAATAAAGAGCATAACCAAAATGGATACATGCCGCGGGGACGGACCCACGTCGCCTGGGAATGGTGCAGCCCTGTGGGCGCTCCCAGCTGAAAGTAGAACTCTGAAAGATGTCACCTGGTGCTGTTGAAGATGAAGTGATGCTGAGGAAGTGAGCGATGTGCGGTGAAGACGTCGGCCTCATGAGCCCCCAGGCCCAGGGGCGTCGGGAGGCTCCGGTGGCGCGTGCAGGTCTTCGGGGACCATCGCCACCTCCACCAGGACCGCGCGATGCCCGACCTCCTGAGCCTCCAGAATGCTCCTCAACAAGCGCTGATGTGCGGCGACCGTGCTCGGTAGGCCGAAGGGCATGCGAACGTAGCTGTGAGGTGGTCCCTCGCAGCGCCCTACGGCCGAAGGCCATAGGCGCTCCTAGGATGCAGCTCGGTTGAGCCCTGGTATGTCGACGCAGACACGCAGTCCCCTATCCTCGCCTAGATGTGGGGCCACGGCAGGTAAGCGCCGGCTGCCGCGCATGACTCTGGACTCTTGTAGCTCATGGGTGTTCCTTGCGATGAACTCTTGAGGGTTTGGTCTCCTTTGACTTGTACCTTCCTGAGGGAAGCATGCTTGAAAGCACCCCTCCAAGTGGTGCCCGAGCGCCTCCCCCGCAACCTTGGCAAGGTTGGCGGCTCTCCAAGAGAGAGCCCCGAGCCCTGCCTGAGGAGGGCGCCGGGCGCGCCTTCCTATGCGTGAGAGGGTGGCGTTCCCTGGTCGGGCGCGAATCCTGGCGCAATACCTCTTGAGGTGCCTGCCTCCTTGTGGCTCGGGCCAGGTGAGGTCTTCTTCTTCTTGAGGGTCGCCTTGGGAGGCCTCCCGCTCCTGTGATCTGGGTCTTCGATTGCTGCGGCTTGGAACGCACGCTCAAGCGAGCACACTGCGTCCCTATCTTCACAGGGTACGGTGATGACTCCACCGCTTCCTGGCATCCTGAGGACATTGTAACCATGGTGAGTCACTGCCATAAACTTAGCTAGGGCTGCGTATCCGAGGATGGCGTTGTATGGCAGGCGGATGTGAGCGACGTTGAAGTCGATGAGCTCAGTGCGGTAGTTGTTACGTTGCCCAAAGGTGACCGGAAGGCGAACCTGCCCAATTGGAATAGTGGAACCATTGGTGACTCCTGAGAAAGGCTTGGTCGGCTGAAGCTGGTCGTACGGCACTTGGATATTGTCGAACGTCTCGACGGACAGGACGTTGAGTCCTACCCCGCCATCGATGAGGGTCCTGGTGACCTGCACGTTGCTGATGACTAGGGAGCAAAGCATCGGGAGGATTCCGGCCGTTGCCGCACACTTGAGCTGGTCTGCGGAACTGAACGTGATCGCGCACGTAGACCACCTGAGAGGGCTCGTGGCCTCAAGCTTGGGAAGGACTTCATTCACCTCGCGAGCAAACTGCTTGAAATGCGTTGTGAGGCTGGGGCCTGGGCGCCACCCAAGATGCAAGAAATTGCACATGGCTCTTGGAAGCCCCCGGCCCCATCGTCTTGGTGTTGGTCTTCGTTCCTCCTTGGTGGAGGCGGCAGAGGAGGGAGGCCTGCGTTGCCATGCGGGTGGCCCTCACGAGGCTGGTCCCTCCAGCCTCCCTCACGAGGCTGGTCCTGCCAGCGGTCCTCGTGAGGGCGGTCACGCCATCCCTGGCGAAGGCAGCGGTCTTCCCATCGTCCGCCACCTCTTCCTCCTCCTCGGCCATAGCCCCTGTCGTTGCGCTCTGGCGTCAGCCGATTCGCCCATCTCGCACGGCTCTGACCTCTTGACACTCGTTGGTCTTGTGGGTGTGGAGGTCGTGGTACACGCAGTACCGTCCGCCCTTGGATGACTCAGGCTGATCCCTGCCTCGCTTGGTGTCCGATTCCGCTGCTAGCACGGCAGCCCCCTTGCGCTTCACATCTTTGGCCTTGAGCTTCTTTTCTTCCGGGTCGGCTGCCGGGAGCTCGAGGAGGGAGAGACGCCCTTCCTCAGCCCTGGCGCACTTGGCCGCCAAGTTGAACAACTCCAGGGATGTGCACATGTCTTCATGGATTGCTAGCTCTTCCTTCATCTTGACATCGCGCACGCCGTCGAAGAAGGCTGAGATGATAGCTTCTTCAGTCACCTTGGGGATCTTGAGGCGAGCGTAGTTGAAGCGCTGGATGTACTTCTGCAGGGTTTCTCCTGGCTGTTGCTTGATGCAGCGCAGGTCGCTCATGGCCGGGGGCCGGTCGCGAGTGCCCTGGAAGTTGGCGATGAAGCGGGTGCGCATCTCGCTCCAGGAGGAGATCATGCCGGGAGCCAGGTTCAGGAGCCAGGTACGGGCGCCGTCCTTGAGCTCCATGGGGAACCAATTCGCCGTGACCTTTTCGTCTCCGTTGGCGGCTACGATGCCCAGCTCGTAGAGCTGCAGGAACTCCACGGGGTCCGCTGTGCCATCGTAGCGGGGAGGGAGGTCAGGCTTGAACTTGCCTGGCCATGTGATGCCCCGCAGCTCGGGGGTGAAGGCGAGGCAGCCCGCCGTGGCCACCGACGCCCTTTGCTGGTGCTGGACTTGTTCTTGCGGGTCACCATGCGCCGCCACTGGGAGCAGCGTGGGGTCTTTTCGTGGAGGCACTGGGGCGCGATCTTCGCGCGCCGGCGCTGGGAGCTCACGAGCACCTTCCCGGGGACGTGGGATCTCTTGGCAGCTCCCTTCTTGCTGTGCAAGCGCCGGACGTGGAGGGTCCCGCCCAGGGGCTGCGCGCCTTGGAGACAAGGCACCTTCTTGGGGAGGAGGCGGCGGAGGCGCCTCCCGATCCTCGCCCCCTGCACGGGACGGAGGGCGAGGCAGCGAGAGGGACCGCAAGGGGGAGCCCCCTGCGGCACCGACGAGCTCGGTGATGCGGGCGAGCCAGTCCTCGTAGAGGTCGTCGACGGGGCGATAGTGCAGGAGCTCCCGCGCCAAGAGCAGTGAGGTGTGCGCATCCATCGGTGCGCGACGGGCGTGGGACGACGAGCCAGCGGGAGTCAGCGACGGGGTGGCGGTGCGGCCATCCCGCCGCACCGAAGGATGCTGGGATGAGGCCTGCTGCTCGTTCCCCGCAGGGCCGGTGGCGGCGTTGGCGGCGGGTGACGGGGAACGACAAGGGGGGCCGTTGACGAGCGCCGTCTGGGCGACGCGAGTGGCGTGAGCAGCCCGGCGCTCGGCGCGAGCCCGATGAGCGTCAGCCATGGACACGCCGGAAGATCACACGCGAACAGCGAAAGAAGGACTCCGGCGCACCCCTACCTGGCGCGCCAAATGTCGGATTTCGGGTTCCGGCAGACCCTTGAGGTTTGAACACTGGGGTGCGCGCGGAGATCTCTCCCCTCCCGATCTACGTCCGATCCTCTCGTGCGAACTAAGATGAAAAATGATGAACAACACAAGAGACACGAGGTTTATACTGGTCCGGGCCACCGTTGTGGTGTAATACCCTACTCCAGTGTGTGGTGTGGTGGATTGCCTCTGGGGTTGATGATGAACAGTACAAGGTAAGAACAGCCTCGCGAGGGGTGTTCTTGAGCTGGTGCGGTGTGTTCTACTTAGTCTCTACTGGGTTTCTCCACCCTCTCTCTTTCTTTTCCTCTCTCTTTTTTATTTCTCTCCCTTTCTGCATCTCGCCTCTCTTCCCTTTGTGGAGGCTAGCTCTATTTATAGAGGCCCTGGGCCTCTCCCCGAATAATTGAGTGGGAAGGGCGCCAACAATTGGCCATTTTGAAGGGGAACATCTAGTTCAAGTTATCCTGACCAAAGGTGGTCTTCGGCTGCCAAAAGCATTGGTGATGACGCCGTCTTGGGCTCCACGGTGACTTCCGTCCGGTCGTTCGGCTGGTCTTGGTCTCGTTGCACCGGAATGGTAACCTTTGCCTGATACCTTGGCCTGTGCTTGCCCCCTTTGCACCAAAGGGGAAACAAGGACCCTGCGCAGGCCGGCGCCCGCCTGGGGCTCGCCTGGCCTTGATCGTCATGGCTTGCGTCATGGGATCCTCGCGAGGTACCCTTGCATTGATCTCTCCGCCTCTTCGCGAGCCTGCCTGATGAGGCCGCTCTTGAGGAAGCTTCCTGTCGTCCGCCCCACGAGGCTCGGCCCCTCGCGAGGGTCTTGAGCTTGGGCTGATGAAGATGGACCACGCTGGGCCCCCACCTGAGCCACGCCGCAGGCCGCAGGCAGGCAAGTCTGGGGACCCCCGTTCCCAGAACACCGACAATGGCGGCAGGATGAACATCCGGGATGTTGCGTTGCACTCGGCTGAACCTCTGTATGTACTTGCGCATGTTTCACCTTCCTTCTGGGGAATGATATGCAAATCACTCGCCTGGCCATAAGCTTGGTAGCCTCCAGTAAAACCACCAACGAACTCGTGGCACAGATCTGACCAAGAAGAAATGGAATCCTCCGGCAAGTGCATCAACCAAGACATGACATTGGGTTTCAGGGCCAACGGGAAGTAATTGGCAAGCACCTTGTCATCATGAGCTCCAGCAGCTTGCATCGTGATGGTGTAGATGATGAGGAACTCTGACGAGTGGGTCTTTCCGTCGTACTTCTCGCCGACGTCGGGCTTGAACGTGTGGTGGGACGGCCACTAGAACCGCCGCAGCTCACGGGTAAAGGCTAGGCAACCCACCTCGTAAGGTAGGCCGCCGGAGCCTCCCGGTGTTGGGTGGTCCATAGCGGGCCCCGCCCGCCTGTCTGACTGGTAGCGTGTATCGCGCTGGTGCTCGATGGTGGTTCGAGCGTCTTAATGGGCTCGCTCCTGAAGAACCTGGCGTTGATCATGGCGGGTCCTTGGGTCGGACGATGCTATGGAAATGTCATCACAAGCGTCATCACGATGGACCGACATCCGCGGTGGCTGGCGTGGAGGAGAGTGCACTGTGGCCGCGGCGCCTCCGGCCCCTCCACCGCTAGCATGCAGTGGCTCGATGGAACGTCGGCCTGAGGGCCCCGCCGGCCGTGGATCGTCTTTGTTGGCGACGCCGACGAGGCTCCGGATAGTGCCTCTCCACTCATGGAGCTTCTCTGCGGCGGGAGGGAAGTCGAGGAGCAGCTGCGCGCGCGCCAAGGCTTCTGCTGGCGTGGGCGGCGGCGAAAGCTGCGTGGACCATGGCGTGCTTCGACTTCTAACCACGTTAGAAGGAGCTCTATCACGGCCCAGCGGCTGTGCGCCATCCTCTCCAGCACTTCGGCGGGCATGCTAGCCTCCTTCATCCCGTGGATGACACACAGGACTCTTCCCACAGCGGCGTCCAGGGTCACCGGCGTGGTGACGCTGCTCGTCGCGCACAACCTGGGAAGAGCGCGCTTTGGGCGCCGGAGTGGGCGTCTTAGAGGTCGCCGCGCTGCCCATGGGTGGTACGGCGACGGCCCCGGAGGGTCCCGCGCCGTCTGCGGGGGGGGGGAGGGGGGCAGCTCCGTCTCTGGATTTCGCGACGTGTGGCCCGTCGCCTTGCGCACGAATGACGCTGCTTGCCAGGCTCTGACTGCCAGAGTGATGCTGGTGCTCGCGGGTCACGCCTCGGGTTCTGTCCGCGACCGGCCCGCTGCTCGCCCGCACCGGTACGGGCCGTCTGGCTCCCAACGAACCGACCGACGTGGCTGCCTTCTTCTTGGGAGCCATGGCGACGAAGAACTGCTAGGCTAACTGCTAGACCAGACTCCCACAACTGCGTTCCCCTACCTGGCGCGCCAAAGATGTCGGTAGGAACGACACCTATGGGATCACTGGGATACCTTCTATGGTCGGCAGGTGTGGGGTCGTGAGAAGAGCAGGTTTAGGAGCAAGCACACAGATCGTTTACCCAAGTTCGGGCCGCGAGGATGCGTAAAACCCTAGTCCTGCTATGGTGGATGTATTGAGTGTTCTTGAGCTTTCTGAACTAGCTACGGTGATTGTCCCGTTCCAAAAGGCCGAATCCCACTCCTGGTCGCATTGGGCCTCCTTTTATAGGAAAAGCGGCTGCCACAGCGGCACACAGGAGGTGGAAAGGCCTGCAGTGCGCGAGCTTATCGCACGACATTATGGGACAAAGTGTATTAAATGCACTACATAGGTGTCCATTAGCTTTATCGGGGACGGGAACGAGGCTCGTCCCGTCCGTCGCCGCTTCGCCTCGCTTCGACACGCGCCCAGGCTAGCGATGGATGCAACGCCATGTAGGCAGGCAGGCAGCTGAGGTGGTGCGGTGGTAGGGCCTTTAGGAAGATCTGCATGCCGCCACACAGGTGCTTGCTGATTTGGCCTAGAAGCTGCATGTTGCCACGTAGGTGCCTACCCAGCTGGTTGGGCTGGCAGCTGCATGCGAACAACGGTGGAGTCCTGGCTGGTGTGAGCCTGGCAGTGGCCCTGCTGACGCCCTCGGCAAGGGTCTTGTCGGGGGCTCGGGAAGCGTCTTACCGTGGCGCTGCTGTCATCCCCGACAGATCTTGCCGGGGGTCTTGTGGATTTCCTTAGCTAGGATCCTGCCAAGGGTCGCCGTCTTCTAGTCCTCATCTAAACTCTTATATTTATGAGCTTGACGAAGATTTGCATGCCACCACAGAGGCGCCTCCCGAGCCTTGGTTCCAACAAAGTTGGTTAGGTTGGAGTCGGTGGGCTCAAGGGTGGTTCACTCCGCTGGCATCGGGCAAGTTCCCAGGCAAGGCTCTTGCCGGGGCTGCGGGGGACCGCCTCGGCAAGGATCTTGCCGAGGGAGTCCACCTCGCCCTCTTGCCCTCCTGTGCTCCCGGTCTCGGCGTTGCCTTGGTCGTCTTGTGCCTTGGCTTCTCTCCGGCTTCCCTCCTTTGTCCTTTTAAGTGTGGCCGCGGCGCGTGGCTCTGACTGCCCGTGCACAAGTAAAGGGGTCAAAAGGAGAGCCCCTACTTTTGTACACCGACAATAGGTTTATGCTATGCGATAATACTTGGTTAACTTACCATCGACTCTCTTCTTCTGCTTCACGTTGGAGGTTGCCAGAAGCGTAGTCTTCATTAGGACTAGCTATCCCCCTCTTATCCTAGCTTTTTGTAGTTCAGTCCACATATACTACCCCTTTCATTGATACCAATGCATATGTAGAGTAGCTCCTTGCTTGTGAGTACTTTGGATGAGTACTCACAGTTGCTTTGCTCCCCCCTTTTCCCCTTTCTACATTCGGTTGTTGCGACCAGACGTTGGAGCCCAGGAGCTAGACGCCACCGTCGACGACGACTCCTACTACACTGGTGGTGCCTACTACTACGTGCAGGCCGCCGCCGACGACCAGGAGTCGTTTAGGAGGATCCCAGGCAGGAGGCCTGCACGTCTTTCGATATGTATCCCAGTTTGTGCTAACCATCTTATGGCAACTTGTTTAACTTATGTTTGTACTCGGATATTGTTGCTTCCGCTGACTCGTCTATGATCGAGCACATGTATTTGAGCCCTCGAGGCCCCTGGCTTGTATTATGATGCTTGTATGACTTATTTATTTTTAGAGTTGTGTTGTGATATCTTCCCGTGAGTCCCTAATCTTGATCATACATGTTTGCGTGCATGATTAGTGTACGATTGAATCAGGGGCGTCACAAGCTGGTATCAGACCCGACTGCCTGTAGGAATCCCCCTCCCACACTCCTTGGATGAAGTTGGGTCTAGTCGATGAAAACTATTTTACTAACGTGGTTGTGCGGCCCATGGGCCCACGTTGCCATTGGGTAGTATTAGGATCTTTTATTCCTCGTCTATACTCTAGGGCTCTGATCTCTCTTCTATTTGGGTTAAATGAATTTTGCTAACTCTTAACTTTAGGATCTGGTGATCACTTCCACCCGAAGAGCCCCTTATTACCGATGACCGTCTGCTGCACCAGAAGATTCCGAAGATAATCTATGATGTGCTCTCAAGACTTTGTGCCATCGCTTTTTCAATTCACTTCAATCGGTAAACCCCTATGGATAACCACGCACACTTGCCATTCATACAATCATTCCCCGTTGATCTTGTTATTACAAGATACCCCGAGATTCTCTCTATTGTTCCAAGAATACTTTGTGCCTACTGCCTTGCAGTTCTTGCCACATTAATACACCCTACGGATAATTCCTCGCACTTACCGAGTATCTGTTCTTTCCCCGTTGTTCATATGTTTCACAAGATACATGGAAATACTATCTGATCTTTCGATATTCCTCTGCCGCTATTGCTCTGCAAATACTTGTCTACTGGCATTATGGTTGCATTCCATTTGACTAGCAATATTCATTAGTGTCATTTGTCATATCATTTCGAGTCCCTTGATTCAATATGTTGCGAATGATCGCAATCCTCAATCAGATCCTAGAATTCATCCTACCGGCTCAGACATCATTTTAAACATGAGTTGGTTATCGACCCATCAAATTGTCGTCGATTGTACCCCTAAGCCTATTCAACTTATCCATCCTTAATCAGAGTGTTTGCTTTTGATCCCTTGAATTGGAAATCATAATTCGTTTTCATTTGAGCTTTGAATTAGTTAGTTGTTTCTATGATCCAATGCCTTCGCATTGTCCTTTCCTCTGGTTGAGTGCCGATGCTCACATCAGCTCTTTATGGTCCGTCTGATCCTTTATTGAATTATCAATCGACGGTGTCCTTCATATACAAAAACCTCGAGAAGTTCTTTCCCTGATACATAATGCAATTGGTAAATCCTATTCTCTGATTTGGCTAACCATGCTTTGCTTTTGAGCTGGTAATATTTACTCTTGAAGTTTGTGGTATATGCTTCTAAGATGCCCCGATGGGTTGAACCTATGCCTTCGTTAATCTGTGTGAATCCAAAAGTTTTCATGGGTCATACTACTGTGATAATTCACCAGTTAGGTTTTCACACTCAAATCATTTTAATAGATCAGTGAATGAATGGTTATGCATTGGAGAAGTGGGAGTCGACCTTGAACTTTGCGTTCATGCCCATGGACACGATGATGATATTTTCATGGAAGCTTCTCTTAAAATTAATTATTCCTTTGGTATAAGTTCATCATATATATGGGATATGGTCTTTTGCAATCATGGTTCTGGCCATATTGATATTCCTTGATTCTTTTCCTCGGGCAAGTTAAGGTACTTGTATTCTGCAGATCAATACCCCTGTCCAACCTTTGTTCTGTCCTACTTTCGAGTTTACCCCTGGTATCTCGAGCATATCATGCTATTGCCCTACCTATTTTGAACTTTTGGTGAAGTAGTACCCTCTTCATGTCATAGTCACTACACGGGTTCTGGGTTGTCGTCAATCGAGAACACCGCATAGTGAATCAAATCAACATTGTGATTCAGTACTCCTAGTACTTTGTTGTTGGGAATTTTAATTATCCTTCAAGTCATTCCTAGCATGATCGAGTATATCATTATCGTGCAAAAAAATTTAACTGTGCTATCTGGTCCTTCTTCCTGGAGCACAATCTGCGACGATAGCTAAGCTTACATCGATCTTCCTCGTCATACACTTTCACCTTAAACAACAAGCTTGATTTCGAGTTTGTGTCGTAACCGTGGTTCCAATAACCTCTTACTTCATCATTCCTTTTACTTGATGTCATCGTTGATCGATTACATCTTCATGAAATATCTTAACAAAATTTGTCGTGATCATCATCAACATATTGACTCCTTCCAAGATATCAATCGAATTATTGATGAGAAATAACATCATTGCCCCTCAACGATTTGAATTATCATCGATGACATCATTGCCTTCCCTCCGACACAAACTTGATCATGTTATGGAGCTCCTTGCTATCCAGCTTATGTTATGTTCCACCTTTGATTATTATCATCTTTTATATCAAGGATGTTGTGAGAATTGCTCCACCTCTTAAATAATTCTTGGTATAGTTATACTTCTCCCCATAATCATTCTTTCTTGGTCCCCATGTTGATTCTAACCGGGGTACCAACAAGTGAACAGTGTTGTTTCGATTCTGCACTTCTAGCAACCCTATTGCTTTGAAGTTAATGATCGATAGTTCATTCTTAGCCTATCGGTTATTGCATCCCCATTCTGACAATTGATCAGGCTACCTATGCCCATATTTCGGGCACACCTATCAACCGATGTTTAATTGTGTATGTTTTCCTCGAGCATACCTCATTATATCATTTGATCTGACAAATGTTATCTCCTTGTTCACATAAGTGTGGAAATCCATCTTTTGAAAATCTCAATGAATTGTCATTGAGTCAATCAGCCACCTCCTCACCTCCCCTTGATTTAATGATGAACTCTTGTTTCGAAACTCATTTCCATAGTTCAATTCCTGAGAGTCTTACAATGTCATCTCGACAATTTGTGTTGCACCTTTCTTCTCAGGCATCCCGAGTCTGAGTTATCCTGACACCAATCAGATTTGAACCTCTATCAGATATGATGGTTGGAACATATTTCCAAGAGTTATCACATTGGTCTTTATGTGACCCGGTAAGGTGATGTCGTGCCTAGCACACCTGGCCCGAGGCCCTGTTGTTATAGATTCCTTTTCAGCAAGGTTATCCATTCTTCCATGAGGAAATTGTAAGACTTATTCTACAAGTTATTCCTGATGGATCCTTTGTGTTTCCAAAGTCTGATCTTCACCTGTTGACCATGTCAATGCTATCTCGAAGCATGTCTATGGTATTCCGATTTTCAACAAGAACATTTGAAACCCAATGCTAAATGTTTCCTGCTCAATTATCCGAACACCATTGTATGGGTAATGTCATGAAATTTCTCTCCCCTACCTAAAGAGTTTTCTACATTATATCCTGTCATGGATATCATGCTCTACTTGCCCTTGGGAAGGATGTACCCTTGAAATATGTGTTAAACACATTTTCCTTTCCATTGTTCTATTTAACCTGATAATCATATTTTCCTTTCCATTGGTTGGTTTAACGTTTCTTGTGATCTATATGATCTAAGCCGTAATATTCTCCTGCTTACGTAAACACGTCGGTGTACAATTCTGTCAGCAAGACCCTGTTACTATTGTTGATGACATTCTGGTAGCCACCAATGGACGAGAATTTTGCCTATTGGTCTGCCTCGTTCAACGAGCAGGAAAATGGTTCTCTTCGTCCCTCACCCTTGGTACCGACATTGTTTCCTACATAACCGACAGTCTACCCTCTGACATGCCTTGCTATCATGACCATGCAAGATGTCACCGCTCCTCCTACTTTTAACCCACATGGTGGACCCTAACCCACAGTTCCACGGGATCGAAACCTGACTCTCCTGTACACCCTGTTGCCAAAGTTATTCCTCGAGCTTGACTTCGTATGTAATTAACGGGCCACCTGCCTAGTGATCTATTCTGGTATCAGACGCAATATGTATTCTCGTTGCTCTGGACCCCTTTCACACGTTGTTTTAGGCATCGAACGATTGCCTACCCGCTCGAAACTTCTCATGGTACCTTCGTACCTTGCTCTTGATATCTTCATAAGTTTCAATTCGAGAGTTACCTTCCACCACCTTCCCCGATGTTATCTACCAGATAGTCAACCATGTAGAGGCCCGTTCTCCCAGAATACCCCCTCGTTCTTTCGTAAGTACGATGGAGTTCCCGAAGAAAGGATGTCGACTTCATCATGATGAACCAAAGCAGAGAAATGAAGACATCAACGTAATGGATCAACCTCTTCGAGAAGAACAACCAAGACCGAGAACACTCGCTAGAATTTTGTAACCCGAATCTTCCCCCTTACTCCACCTCTTAAAATCTTGGGACGAGATTTCTTGTAGTGGGGGAGAATTGTGACGCCCGGATAATTAAGCTACAATGATCTAATGCTAATGATGCCATGTCATAATGATTACTATGCTAACTGCCAACTATTTCAAATCAACTCCAAAAATCCGATATAAATTGCAACTGAGAAAACATTTCTTCAAAGTGACAAATAAAAATGTTGAATGGGTTGCAAATATTCACTAAATAATTAACATATAAGAAACAATATTAAATGGATTTTTAAATTGCCCCTAGGAATTTTTAGCGGATCAGCGGGATTAAATAAATACATTTTAATTCAAATATAAATTTGAATAGTCCCAATTGGCCTCAAACCTTTTTGTACAACCCTGTAAGATAACCTAGTATTTATGTGCTATGTCTCACAATTAACAAAAATCATCTGACAGCAAAAAGTAAATGCAAAACATTGGAGAAGCTACAAAATAGTAAATAAAATTGAAAAAAAAGAAAGATGCCTAGCTACTACCGTGGAGTGGGCTCTATTTGCACAGTGCACTTGGCCCATCGTGAATAGTACCCAATCCATCCCATCTCTCCCTCCTCTTCAACCTTAGCTACAGAGACTAGTGTGTGTCGTTCATCCGCGGCCGCCGTCGCTCGATTGCCACCACGCACGCCATAGAGCCTCCCCATCCCTATAAGCACGCCCCTGGGAAACCTAGATCGATCTCGCCAGATCCCCTCTTTTTCCCCATCGTGCCCCCTCCTCATTTGCTCGAAATCGAGCGCAAGAGCTCGCGCGGTGATCGTGCCATCGTCGTTTCCATCTCCACCGTTCGCCGTCTGCTGAAGCCTAGAAGAAGCGCGTCATCATCCTCTTCTTCCACGCCGAGCGCCACCAGCTAGGACACCCTCGTGCCGTCGCTCACGTCGATCTCCTCCGCGGGCAACCATCATTGTCCGTCGTCGACGCGCTCGACCCCGCCTACCCCTCTGGTCGCCGGAGAACGCCGCCACCATGCCGTCGTCACCAAGCCTCCCCCGAGTCCGTGAACACACATCTGCAGGGCTCTGTGAGATCCTCGCCATCTCCCCTTTTTTTCATGTCGATTCTGTCATCTCAGCTCATCTTAGCCGCTGCGTCAGAACCCTCTATGAGCTCGTGCTGACCCTGCCCGCTCCCGACTTCTCATGACCGCACCTCATCGATGCATGCCGCGGCATACTACTGCGGGACGCGTCCATGGCCGCGCATGCACCACGCGCTAGCTGCCCCGTCCAATTGCGGGCCCGTGCGTCGCGCCCTTGACCTCCCGTGCGCGTCCTCCTGCTACTGCTGCTTTGCAGATGCGGCTCTGCTCGCTGCTCTTCTGCTACTCTGTTGCCTGCCGCTCGCGCCATGATCCCTCCCCGCCTGCCGCTGTTGTTGACTACTGCCGCTACCACCGTCTTCGCTCACATGCGCCACCCGCCTTGCCTTGTGTCGGTGTCAAAAATGGCAGATCTCGGGTAGGGGCCCCAAACTGTTCATCTAAGGTCGATGGTAACAGGAGACAGGGGACACGGTGTTTACCCAGGTTCGGGCCCTCTCTATGGAGGTAATACCCTTCTTCCTGCTTGATTGATCTTAATGAATATGAGTATTACAAGAGTTGATCTACCACGAGATCGAGATGGCTAAACCCTAAAAGCCTAGCCTATATGACTATGGTAATGATTGTCCTCCCTCCGGACTAAGTCCTCTAGTTTATATAGACACCGGGAGGATCTAGGGTTACATAAGGTCGGTTACAAAGAAAGGAATCTACTTATTTGATCGCCAAGCCTGCCTTCCACGCCAAGGAGAGTCCCATCTGGACACGGGTGCACTCTTCGGTCTTCGTATCTTCACAGCCCATCAGTCCGGCCCATGGCTAACAGGCCAGACGCCCGAGGACCCCTTAGTCCAGGACTCCCTTAGTAGCCCCTGGACCTGGCTTCAATGACAAGGTATCCGATGGGTAGATCTGTCTCCGACATTGCAAGGCGGGTTCCTCCTTCCGAACTCTAAAATGGTCTTCGGACATAATGGTCGTGTCCAGACCTATAACACACACACCACACACAACCGCAGAGAATATAATAATCCACGAGTCCAATCCGCTGACAATTTTTTGCAACATGACATCACGTCCGTCTGGTCATAATTTTGAACCGTTTTTCGTCTGTCGCTCCATGTTTCAAGACGCGGTTGCCATTGGCACGTGTTGTCAAAGCAAATATCGTGTCCCCTTATTGCGGGATTCTCATCAATACGGGCGTGGGTAACCCAACCATGTTGTTTACACAACCCTTGGGAATAGGCGAGTTTCAAGGCGAGTGGGGAGGCGTTCAATATTCACTACCTTTATAAGGGGATAAGGATTCCCCCTTCTTCTCCCATGCCTTCTTTCTTCCTCTGCCCTTCCACTCTTGAGCTCTAGCGCCCAAGTTCTCATCTTTTTCCCACTCGACAAACCACTCAACCATGTCCGGATCCAGAGGTCAAGGCAGGTGGATGGCCTCCTCTGTCAAGGAGAAGGACATCACTGAGCTTCGGGCGGCTGGGTATCTGGCGAAGGAAATCGCCCAGCATCTTCCGGCCAAGGGGCAAGTCGTCCCTACACCGAAGCCCAACGAGAGGGTGGTTTTCCTCCCTCATTTCATCTGTGGGTTAGGGTTTCCACTCCACCCTTTCATTCACGGGCTGATGTTCTATTACGGGCTAGACTTCCATGATCTAGCCCCGAACTCCTTCCTCAACATCTCGGCATTCATTGTCGTGTGCGAGGCTTTCCTCCGCATCCAACCCCACTTCGGCCTATGGCTCAAGGTCTTCAACGTGAAGCCGAAGGTGGTGGATGGCTAGCACGCAGAGTGCGGAGGCGCCATGGTGAGCAAGATGCCCAATGCCATCTAGCCAAAAGGTACTTTTGTGGAGACTATCAAGGAGTGGCAGAAACTGTGGTTCTATATCACAGAGCCTCGCGGCGCCACATGGGCCGCGGCTTCCCAATTCAACACTGGAGCTCCGATGTGGCTCACTTCCTGGATTGAGAAGGGCCCAAATTGGTCTTCGTTAGACGAGCTGATAGCGCTGCAAATGCGTCTTCAAAGCATGGTGGATAAAGATATCAAGCTCGTCGACGTAATCCAGGTGATGCTAGTTCACCGGATTCTCCTGTGCCAAAGCCGAAGCCGCCCATTATGGGAATTCAATCGGAGGAGGCACCAAGCTCTGGAAAGGCTATTCGGAACCACTCACGAAGACGCCTAGAAGTTGCTCTTCAAAGGCAACGAGATGCCGCCGGCCATAGATTCGGACCGTGGGCACGACATTACCCACCATGCCAATGAGGAACACCTTTAACACACCCTCTACTTGTTTACTTCAAGGAGGATACCTAAACTTTTATTGTTTCAGGTATGGACGGAGAGAGCGGAGCGGATTCGGTGTCCGGCTCCGCTGCCCGAGGAACCAGTCATCCCGCGCCTGGTGAAGATGCTGGAACCGGCACCCTATACGGCGCCGGAGAAGAAGGCCAAGAAGATGGCCAAGGGGGTCCGAAGTGGCCCCCGCTGCAAGGGCACTTCGGACATGACGTCCGAAGACAAGACCCACTCCTCCACTGCCGAAGACGAGGAGGAGGAGGAGAGCAACTCTCCCCCTGATGGGAGGAGGAAGAAGAGGGCGGCCTCCACAAATTTGGAGGCAGGGGTGCCCAAGAAGGGGAAAGGCCCTCTCGCGGACAACTCCGTGTGGGACGTTGACAGCAGTCCAGAGCGGCGCCCCCGGAACAAGCCCCTAGCCGCATTGTGAGTGCACACATCCAGTTATCCAGCCTCTCCACCTTATGGTATTTTATATGACTAGTCGTGTTATTTTAGTCTGGCCCACGACAGCTCCCAGCGATCCTCATCAAGAGGCTCATTGGATTCGAAAGCAATCGCCAGGGATTCACCGCCGGACACTTACTCTCCCAAGGCCAAGGGAGACGATGAGGTGCTATCCCAAAGGACCTTCCCAGGCCAGGGAGAGGTTCAGGAGGCCATCATGGCGGCGCCGGAGGGTGATACCTCGGCCGCCGGACACATGGGGGAATAGACCCCCAAGGAGACTGACGATGGGGTCCATGCTTAGTTCGGCCCTCGTCCTAACATGGATCCGGAGACCCATGCGGCTCCAGAATCTGACAGGCAGCCTCCTTCCAGAGAGGGGGGGTGTGCCTGTCCCACCGGTGACCTCTGTCCATCCAGAGGCGCCGGATAATCTACTGGAAGCGCTACGAGGCGCTTCCATTATGGAAGAACACCGTATCCTTATGGGTACGATGATTGAGAAGGTTCAGTCCGTCAAGAGCGGACTGACCGAAGCCTACAGCGGCCTGCTGACAGGTTCTGAGGTAAGCGAAGCCAAAGGGAAAATCCCTATATATAGACAGTAGCCCTTGAGACACTGTTCGGTGTTCAGAAAGAAAAGCCGGACATAGGATAAATTAAATTTCGCAGGGAACTAACTAAATGCATCTTATGTGAATAAGCAAGCGTCATTGCTGGCCGCGACCTCACACACTGTCGAAGTCTCCGGACTAAAGCAGAGACTGGAGCGGGCCAAAGAGGAGCTCGGCCAAGCGAGGAAGCAGCTGGAAGACCAGCAAGGTATGTAGTGACTCGCTATATATTCGGAAAGTATAAATGATGTATACTGACTGTAATATTATGATATGTGTAGGAGCGATGACTGAGGTCGAGGCCCTTAAAAAGGCCCTGGCCGAAGCCGAGGGGAAGGCTGTCAAGGAGCAGGCCGCTCGTAAGAAGCTTAAGGCCAGGCTGAACGAGGTCCAGCAAGAGCTCCTGGACGCGGTGAAGAAGTGTGAGGCCTTGGAAGGTGATGTTTCGGCTCGAGAGGCCGAACTCGCCAAGGCTCGCCAAAGCGCGGAAGCGGCCCGGGTTGAAGCCCAAGGTGCCCTCCAGGAGATCCAGGAGGCCAAGAAGATCGCGGCGGGTAAGGCATTTAGTATGCAAAGCAAGTATGTGAAGAAGTATTTCCTACTAACCCGGATTCGAAGTTCTCCAGGGGCATTTGCAGATCTGTCGCACAGTGTGTCCGACGCTGTAGAGTTCTTCCGAGCCGAAGAAGGGAGCTCAATGGAGAAACTGTTATGGTTGCAATACCTTGCGCCAGAACATCTAGTGCCCTTCACCGATCAGCTAAAACAGCTGGTCGATCTGCATAGGGTGGCCGAACTGGACATGAAGGATTTGATAATCCGGCTGTGGCCTGCCGAAGTTATACCCAGCAGATACTTCGGACTCGTGAAGCGGCTGGTTAGTGCCTGCCCTCGACTGGACGTCGCCAAGAGGTCGGCCTGCATCGAGGGCGCGTGCATGGCCTTCGCCCGCGTCAAGGTGTGGTGGGCGAAGATGGATGCCGTCAAGCTTGTGACTGAGGGGCCACCTGAAGGCAAAGAGCACCGCACGCCGGAGTGGTATTTTGAAGATGTCCTGGAGGGCCCCGCATTGTGGCAATGCAATGTGCGCAAGATATTATATTCGAATGAATATATTCATGTTGTCTCTGCCTTGTACGATGAAACAAATTTTGTTATGTAATATAATGTTTGTTAGGTTTTAAATTTTACCTCCTGTGCGGCCATGTTGTATGAAATCTGAGGGTTGGCCAGTCGTCGGCTTCTGCCCCCCATGTAGGTAGTACGGAGGTGTTCGGGATGGAATCTAAACAATCTTGATCCAATTATATGGTCCTTGAAGGAGTTGTTTAGCGCAACAAACTAGGCAATCAGACTATGTGGCTTTAACACCCTCACTTAGCCATAGGAGTTTGACAATAAAAACATGGGCGCAACCCCTAGTATCTGAACCAGAGTGCTATAAGAATCTGATCAGAAGTACCGATCCTTCACGTAATGCAGAAGAAATCTCCAATGATTTGCAACCTCCGAAGAGCTAACCGGCTCTCGCCGCATCATGACAGTCAGTTTTCGGCTTTCTCTACTGAGGTGCTCCTTTGGATAAACCAAGGCACAATCGCAGTAGTTCTCCCTTTACTACCTTAGCCAATATAGAGGAATGTAAGGTAGAAAGCACAGGAGCCGGGGAACCCAACTATTGACCAAAGACATGATTTGGAGCCAATGCATATAGTGCAAAATTCGGGGTGCCGAACTATACTTATAAAAAGTGTTCGGACTATTGTTGCCATAGTGTAGGGTGCTATGAAGCCCCTAGCAAACATCAAACGTACCAAAGTGTATGGGTTCTACCTGATAGGGTTACCCACAGGGGAGAAAAAGGAAGAAAAGAAAAAAAAGAAAACAGAAAGGGTGCAAAAGGTGATAAGCTGGGGCCTTAAAGCTCCAGTCGCAAACTGTTTTCATTCTAATTTGATTAATACATCGAGGTGCATTGATACCAGTAGTGAGATAAGCAACAGGCTATTTAACATGCCAAAAACCAAGGGAGAGCTGCATGTGGGTCCTGAAACACAGGTAGAGTGATTGTTAACGAAACCACCTTAAAAATCCCCCATACGTCTGCGTTTCTCGCCGTCTTGGTGTGTTTGTCCTTCAAGAGGGCTGGTGATCAAGCCATCAGATGGGGCCTGCGGGATTGAAACCTGAAAAGGAAATGGATAAAAGTGAAAGTATGTGTGTATCCGGTGTCGGTTGAGTCGTACTGTGGATCACAAACTAGCTATGCCTCCGTCGATGCCCATGGAATTTTCAGTGCGTAGTTATGTACGCGTGGTGCGAATGCCACTACTTGACCAGGACTGAGACGTAGGCCGAATTGCTAGTCTAGCTCCTGGCAAGCCGAGTTGTCCTACTGCAAGGTAGTTCGGACCCTCTTGACGGTGTCCGTGGGCTCGACAGCCAAATTAAGGTTCTGCTTGAGAAGGTCGCTCTGTACTTCTGCTGCTAAGGCAGCTTTGTGCTCTTCTGTACGGAGGGAGCATTCCATATTTCCATTGACTATTATGACGCCACGTGGACCGGGAATCTTGAGCTTGAGATAAGCATAGTGTGGCACTGCGTTGAATCAGGCGAATGCGGTCCGTCCGAGCAGTGCGTGATAGCCGCTGCGAAAGGGGACTATGTCGAAGATGAACTCCTCACTTCGGAAATTTTCTGGAGATCCGAAGACAACCTCAAGCGTGATTGAGCCCGTACAGTGGGTGTAACGCCCTCGATGCGGCTATAGCTCCCACGTGTCGAGGCACGACTTAGAGACATAACCGCATTGAAAGCAATGTCGCAAGTCAGGTAATCATTACAACATCCCATGTAACATATAATAAAAGGGGAAGAACATAGTTGGCTTACACTTGCCACGTCACATCAGAGTACATAAATAACATCCATCATACAAACACTCATGGCCCGACTACGGCGCCAAAATGAAAGAGAACCCAACATGCAACAAGGCCCTGAATCGAACCCCAACTAGGCACCACTACTGATCATCAGGAAAAGACACGTAGTATCGCTGAGAGTCCTCGTCGAACTCCCACTTGAGCTCGTACTCGTCACCCGGAGCGGAATCACCTGGACCTGCATCTGGAGTTATAGTATCTGTGAGCCACAGGGGACTCAGTAATCTCGCACCCTCGCGATCAAGACTATTTAAGCTTATAGGAAGGGTAAGGCAAATATATATGTGGAGCTGCAGCAAGCGACTAGCATATCTGGTGGCTAACTTATTCGCAAAAGAGAGCGAGAAGAGGAGGCAAAGCGCGAGCGAGAATCTAGAGGAACAACCTGCGCAAGCATAACTCCAACACCGTGTCCACTTCCCGGACTCCGCCGAGAAGGGGCCATCACGGTAACACACTCAGTTGATTCATTTTAATTAATTAAGGTTCAAGTTATCTACAACCGGACATTAACAAATTCCCATCTGCCCATAACCGCGGGCACGGCTTTCGAAAGTTCAATCCCTGCAGGGGAGTCCCAACTTAGCCCATGACAAGCTCTCACGGTCAACGAAGGAATAGACCTCCTCCCAAGACGTTCCGATCAGACTCGGTATCTCGGTAACTCAAGACACTTCGACAGGTTAAAACAAGACCAGCAACACCGCCCAAATGTGCCGACAAATCCCGATAGGAGCTGCACATATCTCTTTCTCAGGGCACACTCAGATTGTCTAAACTTCCGGTAGGCCAGCCCAGAGTTGCCCCTGGTAGCCACCGGCGGCTGACGGTTTGGACCAACACTCAGAGGAGCACTGGCCCGGGGGGGTTAAAATAAGATGACCCTTGAGTCTGCAGAACCCAAGGGAAAGAAGAGGCTAGGTGTCAAATGGTAAAACCAAGGTTGGGCATTGCTGGACAAGCTTTAATCAAGGCGAAATATCAAGGGGTTCCCATTATAACCCAACCGCGTAACGAACGCAAAATCCGGGAACATAACACCGATATGACGGAAACTAGGGCGGCAAGAGTGGAACAAAACACTAGGCGAGAGGCCGAGCCTTCCACCCTTTACCAAGTATATAGATGCATTAAGATAACATAGCAATATAATGATATCCCAACAAGTAAATAAAAGATGTTCCAACAAGGAACGGCCTCCAATCTTCACCTGCAACTAGCAACGCTATAAGAGGGGCTGAGCAAAGCGGTAACATAGCCAATCAACGGTTTGCTAGGACATGGTGGGTTAGAGGTTTGACATGGCAATTGGGAGGCTGACAAGCAAAAGGTAGGCATCGTAGCATTGGCATAGCAAGAGCGAGCAAACTAGCATAGCAAAGATAGTAGTGATTTCGAGGGTATGATCATCTTGCCTGCACAGTTGTCAGGGTTGACTGGATCCTTGCAAGCAAACTCAACGGGCTCCTCGGTAGCAAACTCATCTCCCGGCTCTACCCAAACAAGACAAACAAGCAACAAGGATACAATCAACCACGTGCAAGAACAAGCAATACGATGCAATGATGAAATGCTATGCGGGATGCGATGCGGGATGCAAAATGCAAGATATAACAGGAAATGCATGAACCTGGCCTCAACTTGGAATTCCAAGGGTGCCACTGGAAAGATGAGATGAAATCGCTTGAAAACGATATAAAGAACGCCGGAATCGAAGTTACGGTTTGGAAATGGCAAGCGTTTTAAGATATGACACCGGTCTGCGATTTACAGCAAGTAGGCATCTAAATGCAACGAAATGAACATGCTACAGCCACCAAACATGACAAAAAAATACATGGCAGGGATGCACACAAGATTATTAACAAAATAATAGCACTGAGCCACGGCCAATTCATCCATTAAGAGGTTTAAACAAGCATGGCAAAAACGCAAATGCAAAACAGATTCCAGACTTAGTGAAATTAACACTTGTCTGAAATTTCAGATCACGAAGCCCTCTTCGGAGCAGCAAAACAATATGATACATGACCTGATTAAGACAAGTAAGAACATGGCATGGAGCTACTCAACAATCTTAACAAAAGACCCAAAGTGACCTGGGGCCAAAAGGGTTCACAAAATGTACTAGCGGGCACACGAACATAGCTAAAACACAATCAGTTTCCAGACTTAGTGAAAACTGAGACATGCTGAAATATAACTCACGAAGGCATGTAAATGAGCTCGATGCACTCACTACGGTGCAAGGCATGGAAAGGCAAGCATACATCCATAAATAAGGCACAAAATACTAGCTAGACATGGCAAGAAAAATGGCATAGCATGCACGGATCAACTACAATAACATCGGCAAAATTGCAAATGAGTTGACGATCTGCCCAGATTCACAACGAAGCAAAAGTAGAGCTCGATTGACTCAAGCTAGGGTGATCCATAATTGCAAACAAAGACACGGATGGATAGAGCATAACATGATTAACAAAACTCCTTTACTGATCATCCTCAAAAGAGGCACGGATCACTAGGAAACAAGCTGAACATATGGCATCATGAACTAAATAATCTCAGACTTAGTGAAAACTACTAAGTCCCTGAAAACAGAGTTACCGGGTGCCTCACTTTGCAAGCTTGCACAAGTCACCACACACATCCTAAAAATGCACGGGTTGCACCTCTGGAAAGATAACAAGATGCTTAACAAAACATATGGAGGACTCACAGGCATATCATGCACACAATAATCCTGGCAAAAATGACAAAAGTCTAAGATGAACTAGCAGATCTGACAATTAACTCACGAAGCCTCCTTCTAACAGCATTTTAGGCATCAATATGAACTCAAATGAAAATGATGCGATGGAATGAAATGATGTACTCGTCGAGACGAACATTTTGATATACTATATGTCCAAAACGGAGCTACGGGTGCAAAGTTACAGCAGGTCAAAGTTCGCATAAAAAATTAGGGTTAGGGACGAAAAAGTCAACCCCGAGATGACCCAGATCCAGATCTGGCCCGATCTGCACGCGGTTCGAGGAGTTCGCCGGAGTTGGACTTGAAGCTCGCCGGAGTTGAAGCTCGCGGGGAGAGGCTCGCCGGCCGGTGGGGAAGAAGAGGCAGGGGCTCGGTGGCCGGGGCACGGTCGCCGGCGGCGAGGCGGCGTCGCGGGCGAGGCGGCGTCGGGCGCCGGGCGAGGAGGGGCGCGGCGGCCGGTCGGGGCGGCGCGCCGGAGTGGTGGCGGCGGCGGCCACCTGCGTCGGGGAAGAGGGCGGCGGAGGCGGGCGTCTCCTCAGGCCCGGCGAGGCGGTGTCGGGGGCCCGAGATGGGCCAGGCGGGCTTCGGCGGTGGCAGGCGCCGGCTGTGACACGTGGCAACGCCCGGTTGGGCGCGGGCGGCGGCGGACGCTGTCCGGCCGGGGGCGGACACGTCCGGCGACGGCGGGATCCTTTTTTTTAGACTAGGGTTTCGGGGAGAGAGAGATCCGAAAATGGAAGGGGACTATTTATAGGCATAAGTGGAGATAGGAAAGTCCAAACGAGGTGTGGTTTTTGGCCACGCGATCGTGATCGAACGCTCTAGGACATGGAGCAGAGTTTGGTGGGTTTTGGGCCAAATTGAAGGGGTGTTGGGCTGCAACACACACGAGGCCTTTTCGGTCCCTCGGTTAACCGTTGGAGTATCAAATGAAGTCCAAATGATACGAAACTTGACAGGCGGTCTACCGGTAGTAAACCAAGGCCGCTTGGCAAGTCTCGGTCCAATCCGGAAATGTTTAATCCCCACACACGAAAGAAAGCTAGAAATGACCACCGGAGGAGAACGAAGCGCCGGAATGCAAAACGGACAACGGGGAAAATGCTCGGATGCATGAGATGAACACGTATGTAAATGCAATGCACATGATGACATGATATGAGATGCATGACAACGACAACAAAACACGGAGACAAAACCCGAACTCGAGGAATAAATATAACTTAACGCCGAAATGGCAAGAGTTGGAGTACAAATTGGGAAAGTTACATCCGGGGTGTTACAGTGGGTCTCTACACCTGGTATGACTCCTTTGAAGGTAGTCTTTGTGGGTTTGATCCGTGATGGATTAAAGCCCATTTTGTGCACTGTGTCCTGATAGAGCAGATTGAGGCTGCTACCCCCGTCCATAAGGACACACATCCGGTGAAATCCGTCAATGATAGGGTCGAGGACTAGCGCGGCTGAGCCGCCATGACGGATACTAGTCGGATGATCCCGATGATCAAAGGTGATCGGGAATGACGACCATGGGTTGAATTTTGGGGCGACTGGCTCTATCGCGTAGACGTCCCTTAGTGCGCACTTGCGCTCCTTTTTGGGGATGTGTGTAGCATATATCATGTTCATTGTTTTGACTTGAGGGGGAAACTTCTTCTGTCCCCCTGTGTTCGGTTGCCGGGGCTCCTCATCGTCATCCTCGCTTTGTGATCCCTTTTCCCAGTTCTCGACGTTTAATTTTCCGGCCTGCTTGAAAACCCAACAATCTCTATTGGTATGATTGGCTGGTTTGTCTGGGGTGCCGTGTATCTGGCACGGGCGATCGAGTATGCGGTCCAGGCTGGATGGCCCCTGATTGTTTCTTTTGTATGGTTTCTTCTGCTCGCTGGACTTGGAGCCGCTGAATCCGGCATTGACTGTAGTGCCGTCGGTATTATCACCATTGCTTCAGCGTTTGTGTCTGTTACGTCAGAGCTTGCCATTGCTGGTTTTGACCTCTAAGGGTCCTGCCTCACTGGCTGTGTTTTTGCTACGAGCCAGCCAACTATCCTCACCCGCGCAAAAGTGGGTCATGAGTGCCGTAAGGGCTGCCATAGATTTTGGCTTTTCTTGGCCGAGGTGGCGGGCGAGCCATTCGTCGCGGATGCTATGTTTAAAGGCCGCTAGGGCTTCGGCATCCGGATAGTCGATGATCTGGTTCTTTTTGGTTAGGAACCTAGTCAAGAATTTCCTGGCTGACTCTCCGGGTTGTTGAACTATGTGGCTTAAGTCATCGGTGTCTGGTGGCCGGACATATGTACCTTGGAAGTTGTCGAGGAAGGCTTCTTCCAAGTCCTCCCAGATGCCGATAGAATTCTCAGGCAGGCTGTTTAACCAGTGCCGAGCTGGCCCTTTAAGCTTTAGTGGGAGGTATTTGATAGCATGGAGGTCATCTCCGTGGGCCATGTGGATGTGGAGGATAAAATCCTCAATCCATACCGCAGGATCAGTTGTCCCGTCATATGATTCAATATTCACGGGTTTGAACCCTTCGGGGAATTCGTAATCCATTACTTCATCAGTGAAGCAAAGAGGGTGTGCGGCGCATCTATACCTGGCCGCATCGCGACGTAGCTCCGATGGTGTCCGTCTGCGGTTGTCGGCTCGGACGTGACAAGGTTTGTCACATCCGAATAGGTAGCCATCATTACGTGTCGAGGAACGTCCTCGCGATCCGTAAATCGATCGGGTATGTACTGTTCTATTTTCCAGGGTCTCTCGGAGGTCGTATGTATGACCCCGAACTGTTTTGTCTCTATTTTTACGTGGCGGTGGGGCAGGCTGTTGTTCGGCTTGAGTTGCTGCTCTATCTCGACCACGTGGTGGTCGGTCCGCCGCACTGTCCCGACCGCGTAGTGGTCGATCGGCTGCATTACGCAAGGGAGGTATGGGCTCCGACGCCTCTTCATCGAACTGAGGTAGCAACCTTCACTTTGGGTAACTCTTGGCTGGGCGTATGAGGCCGTATTCTTCGGCTACCAGAACATCGATCCACCTGTTGACGAGCAGATCTTGCTCAGCTTGAAGCTACTGCTGCTTCTTTTTCAGGCTCCTTGCGGTGGCTATTAGTTGGCGCTTGAAGTGCTCCTGCTCGAGAGGTTCCACAGGCACGATGAAATCTTCATCGCCGAGGCTTTCCTCATCCTCGGAGAGCGGACAGTAACTACCTCCTCCGAGTCGTTGGGCCTGGCCTGTTCGTCGGGGCTAGCTTGCCCGTTTTCTTGCTCCTCATGTTTGGATGTTACCTCAGCAAGGTCCTCATTGTTTTTGGCGTCGTCCGGAGTATTGTTTTCTCTGGTGCCAGCATTGCTGTCTTTTGAACAACGTGACTTAGAGCGGCGCTGAGGACGTGGTGCTTTTACTGTGTCTCAGGAGGTTTATTCTCGACTGGATTTTCTTTGTAATCATCGTTAGTTGTTTTAGGTGTGTCCACCATGTACACATCGTACGAAGAAGTTGCCGTCTAGCATCCAGTAAATGGTGGATTTTGGTTTTGCTCCTCATCAGCATCGTTGTCCATACCGTCAATGTCTTCGGAGCCGTAATCGAGTGTGTCAGTTAAATCCTTGACCGTGGCAATGCAGTGGGTGGAGGGTGGGAAGCAAAATTCCCTGTCATTAGCTTTTAGTTCGAACCGGATATAGTTCGGCTGTGAATCCCCCGCTAAGGATAGATTTTTTTAATGAATTCAGCACATCGCCCAAGGGTGAGTGCCGGAAGATGCCCGCGGCGCTGAATTCGGTGATCGATAACCGATCATGCTCGACATGCGCGGACGCACATAGTTCGGAACTTTTAACCGGAAACGAGCCCGAGGTTCCGGGGACACAGGCATTACCAGAGGTTAGGTCTGTGTGCGGCTCCAACGCCGTGGAGTCTGCGGCTTCCGTGGCGGGGTTAAGATTCCTGTCCTCGGATGGCGTGACCTGCTCCGGATCTAAGGCCAGAGCGGTTACAGGTGCAATTTCCTGGGTATGGCCCGATGACAGATCTAAGTCATGTTCATCGAGGTGACGGGGAGCAATTGTCGTGGTATCGAATCCGTCAAAGATCAAGTCTCCGCGGATATCCGCGACGTAGTTCAAGCTCCTGAATATGACCTGACGGCCAGGGGCATAGCTGTCGATCTGCTCTGGATGGCCAAGAGAGTTGGCCCGCAGTGCGAAGCCGCCTAACATGAAGATCTATCCAGGGAGGAAGACCTCCCCTTGGACAACGTCATTGTGGATGATTGAAGGGGCCATCAAAATTTTTGAGGATGGCACAGTGGAACTCTCAATGAAAGCACCAATGTCGGTATCAAAACCAGCGGATCTCGGGTAGGGTGTCCCGAACTGTGCGTCTAAGGTCGATGGTAATAGGAGACAGGGGACACGGTGTTTACCTAGGTTCGGGCCCTCTCTATGGAGGTAATACCCTACTTCCTGCTTGATTGATCTTAATGAATATGAGTATTACAAGAGTTGATCTACCACGAGATCGAGATGGCTAAACCCTAAAAGCCTAGCCTATATGACTATGGTAATGATTGTCCTCCCTCCGGACTAAGTCCTCTAGTTTATATAGACACCGGGAGGATCTAGGGTTACATAAGGTCGGTTACAAAGAAAGGAATCTACTTATTTGATCGCCAAGCTTTCCTTCCACACCAAGGAGAGTCCCAGTCGGACATGGGTGTAGTATTCGGTCTTCGTATCTTCACAGCCCATCAGTCCGGCCCGTGGCTAACAGGCCGGACGCCCGAGGAGCCCTTAGTCCAGGACTCCCTCACCTTGCGCCGCCAGCGTCTAGCCACTTCCACCAGGCCGCTCCTGCTTGGGGCCTCCTCCTGCACCCCCACCCCATGCACTGGGCGATGGCCGTCGGTGCTCCTCAGGAGCGGTCGTGCGAGCCCCAGTCGTGGCCTCGGGCCACCGCAGGATTGGGCCGGCATGAGTAATCGAGGGATTAGCCCATGTTGGAATTATTTTTGTTGTTTGTTTTGTTTTGTTTTGTTACATTAGTTAGATGGCCCTATGACTAGTGGCCCCCCACTGCTATTTACTATAACTTAATTAAAGTCAAAACTAAGTCTAGTCACTAACAGGTGGGCCCCAAGTCATCCTTTGAACAGTCAACTATTGACTGGGCAGTTGACTGGGCCCACTGTCGGCCTCAAATGCAAATAGCTGGGTACACTCTGTGTTTACCCATAGCACTTTAACCTTTTGTTTTTCATATTAATATTAAATCCAGAAATTCCTGAAAATCAATAAAACTTCGAAAAATTGTATAAAATAATCTGTAACTCCGATGAGAATGTTTTGTACATGAAAGTTGCTCAGAAAAATATAACGAATCCGAATACGCTGGCCGTTCGTTCACCACACGTCCCTAGCATAGCGAACATGCAACCGCCCCCCTCCATTTCATCTGTCCGAAAATGCCAAACACCGGGAACACTTTCCTGGATGTTTCCCCCTTTTGTCGGTAGTACCTAGTACCGCGGTAGGTCACCCTTAGCACCGCGAATTGCCATGTTATGCTTTTGTGTTGCTTTGATTGCTCTGTTATTTATTGTGTTCTCCCTCCATTACTTCTTTCCGGTAGACCCCGAGACCGCGGTTGAACCAGTGATCGACTACTTCACCTTCGAGGGTCCATTTATGTCTGCAGAGCAACCAGGCAAGCCCCCCTGATCACCAGATATCGCCCATTCTTCTCTTTACTGCTTGCATTAGAGTAGTGTAGCATGTTACTACTTTCTGATCCTATCCTGATGCATAACCTGTCTTTGCTACTACTGTTGTTACCTTTACCTGCAATCCTAAATGCTTAGTATAGGATGCTAGTATTCCATCAGTGGCCCTACATTCTTGTCCATCTGCCATGCTATACTATCGGGCCGTGATCACTCGGGAGGTGATCACGGGTATATACTTATATACATAATATATGATACCTGTGGTGACTAAAGTCGGGTCGGCTTGTAGAGTACCAGCGAGTGATTCATGGATTGGGACCAAAATGACGTTTTTCCGGTGGCCCTCTGAGTGGACCTTTGTGGCGGAGCGACAGGGCAGGTTGAGACCACCTAGGAGAGAGCTGCGCCTGGCCCTGGTCGGCATCCGCGGTTAATTCAATTAACACGCTTAACGAGATCTTGGTATTTGATCTGAGTCTAGCCATTGGCCTATACGCACTTACGAACTACGCGAGAATAGTTATGGGCACTCAATGTCGTGGTATCAGCCGAAGCCTTCTTGACGTCAGCGACTGAGCGGCGCGCGCCGGATTGGACTGGAACACCTGCTCTTGTATTAGGGAGGCTAGGTCTGCCTCCGGCCGCCCTCGCAACGTGCAGGTGTGCAATGGGGGATGGGCCCAGACCCCTGCGCGCATAGGATTTAGACTGGCCTGCTGACCTCTCTGTTGTGCCTATGTAGGGCTGCGACGTGTTGATCTTCCGAGGTCGGGCATGAACCAGGAAAGTTTGTCCGGCCAGGGGAATCGAGCGTGTTGGGTTATGTGGTGCACCCCTACAGGGAAGTTTATCTATTCTAATAGACGTGTCCCTTAGTAAAAAGACGATGTCGACGTTCTGGGAACGGGGGTCGCCAGACTTGCCTGCCTGCGGCCCACGACGTGGCTCCACCAGCAGCCCTGTACGGCCCATCTTCACTAGCAAATACTCAAGACCCTCACAAGGGGCCAAGCCTCGCGAGGCGGACGATGCAAGACCTCCTCAGGGGTGGCCTCACCAGGCTGGCTCGCGAGAGGCGGAGAGATCAAGGCAAGGGACACGTCGCGAGGTTTGTGTGACGCAAGCCATGATGACTGGAGCCAGGAGGGCGCCAGCGCTCGTAGTGTCCTTGTTTCCTCTTTGGTGCTAAAGGGGCAAGCGCATGCGACGAGTCCGGAGGCATCAGGCAAAGGTTTCCATATTGGTGCAACAAGACCAAGACCAGCAGGACGGCAGGACGGATGTCACCGTGGAGCCCAAGACGGCATCACCACCAGAGCCTTTGGCAGGCGAAGACTAATTTTGTCAGGATAACTTGTACTAGTTGTCTCCTTCGAATTTGGCCATTGTGGGATCCCTTCCCGCTCAATATTTGGGAAGAGGACCAGGGCCTCTATATATAGGACTAGCCACCATCATAGCAGGGAGAGGCTCATCTCATCTAGAGAGACCATCCCCAACCACTCAAGCTGACCAAGCACAAGAACACCTCTGTAACGCCCTCGATGCGGCTATATCTCCTACGTGTCGAAGCACGACTTAGAGGCATAACCGCATTGAAAGCAATGTTGCAAGTGAGGTAATCTTCACACAACCCATGTAATACATAAGGGAAAGAGATACATAGTTGGCTTACAATCGCCACTTCACACAATACATGAATAAAGCATTACATCATCCAGATACAATCAAGGTCCGACTACGGAACCAAAATAAAAGAAGACTACCCCAAAAGCGAAACGGATCCCCGATCCACCCCAACTGGGACTCTGGGACGGCGGATCTGGCCGGGAACGGGCTGAAGCTGCTGCTAGTTCGGGCGACGGAGACAGGCGCACTTGTCCTGGACGAAGCAGAGGACTTGGCGCGGCTACAACAGTGAAGACCTGCCGGGTCCGACGAGGAACCGAACAAGGAGGACGGGGAGGGGCGTCGGGGCCGAATCCTGCTCTGCTGCTGCGGGCACGGGGACGAGGAGGAGGGAGCTCGTGCTCCTGCGGGTTCGAGCAAGGAACAGAGCAACTCCGGCACTGCACGGGCAGAAAAAGACATAGACGAAGACTCGGGCTCCTGCTCAGGGTCTGAGGCGGGCGCACCGCGAGCGCACGGGGATGGTGGTGGCGTCGTTGCCCTGTTCACAGAGAGACAGAGGAGAACAAGGTGAGGTTTGGGGGAGAAGAAAAGGGGCGGGGAAGGAAGAAAAGGCAGGGATGCGGTTCCTCCGGCGACTAGGAGCTGCTGCTCCGGCTGCTTGCAGGTGAGGAGGCCCGCAGGAGGTGCGAGGCAGGGGCTCCTGCTACTGGCCGGAAAACACGGGAGGTGGTCAGACGCCGTGGGTTTGAGGGGGAAGGATCTGAGAGGGATGGTGGTTGGCTCGGCGCTGAAACCAAGGGAGATAGTGGCGGCGACGTGGGGATTTGGTGGAGATTGGACAGGCTAGGGCTAGGGTTGGACTGTTATTTATATCAGAAGAATTTAGGTTAGGGGCTACCTCGTCCCTCTGATCGCAATCAGACGAACGCGAATAAAATAGCTAGGGAGTCCAAATAAGAAAATGGAGACGTTTTGTAGATGTTTGGAGATGATCCGGATCCAACAGTGACAAAAGTCCGGTTCGGGTCCGGGACAACTTTCAGACGCGCGCGCGAGGAGGGCCGCGGGCTAACGAGAGAGGTTAGGTTGGGTCTGGCGGATTGTGAAGAGCGGGTTGGTCTGAGAGAAGAGGGGAGAGATGTAGCCCGGCATGGTTTACGGAGACCGAAAACGTCCGACGTTAGACCGGCTATACTGCCGCTATAGTTATCCGTTGGGGCATCAAACGATCTCCGAATGCGATGAAACTTGACAGGCGGTCTATCTACACTATAATAAGACCACACGTCAACTCTCATCCCATTTCCAGAACATTTTCCGGCCACTTATAAAATACTATTTCGGACATGCCGCAGGCACGTGCAAGTGTGTCTGGGCTCAGAACGGACAACAGAAGGAACGAGGAGACCGGGACGGTTGCAAGTTTTGAAAACATGATGATGAAATGCGGATGATCACATGGCAAGATGCAACACGCAAGCAAAAGACAAGGCAACAACAACGAATAACTGGAGGACACCTGGCACATCGGTCTCGGGGCGTCACAACCTCTCCTCAGGAGGCCGTTCTTCCCTTGTAACTGTTCATCCTCAGCCCAAGAGGCAATCCACCACACCACACTGGAGTAGGGTATTACACCAACGGTGGCCCGAACCAGTATAAATCTTGTGTCTCTCGTTCTTTGGGTTCTTCGAACTAGGCCATGAGATCATACAGAGTGTGCGAGCTAGGGAGGGGGAGGGATCTTTGTGCGCACCCTAGTGTTCGAACCACAAGGGTTTTGCCGGAACCTGAAATCCGACATTTGGCACGCCAGGTAGGGGTGCGTCGGAGCTTCTCTTCCGCCAGTTGATCGGCCGACACTCCGCGGTTCCGATGTCCGGTGACCCAAGGACCAACACTGACCGCTGGGTAGCATGGCCAGCCCAGGCAGCGCCGTCCGCCCAAGAAGACCTCAACCCTGTGCTCCAGGCGGCACGCGCGCCACCGAATGCTGCGGGGCGTGGGCGGCGCGGTCAGATGTCCTCCACCCTTACTCCACGACAAGCGTGGGCAACCACAATGGCCTCAAGCCATGCCGCGGCCACAACGCCACACACCCGACAGGAACAAGCGAACATGAGGGCCGCGCTCACGGTGGCTCGGGAGCTGCTGCGGTGCCGACTGATGGAGAGCAGCTAGGACGCATTGCCGGAGCGCGCGCCGAGCTACTGGATGCCGCAGCCTCGGGAGCGTCGCCCTTCTGCTCCCTGCACACGCCTCAGGCCATGGCCGGATTGCACGGCAGGCCTCTCAGCGCCCGCGTGCTCCCATGAGCGCCAGGAGGCTTCATCGACACTGGCGCGATTAGCAACACCAGACGCCCAATCGCACCCACACCACCTCCGATGATCGCGGGCACGAGCGTTGCCACCCGCGGCCCCAGCAGAATGCCGCCCTACCATCCTTAGGGCGGAGCGCTGGGCTTGGCAACGTGGAGCGTGGGGCACTTCGGCGAGGTCTTCGGGGCGACGGCCCCGGAGGCCTACGTGCCCCGCATGATGGACCAGGAGTATGCGCTGGAAGATGACCCTGGCTCGTTCCTCGAGCCAGGCTGGGAGGAGGAGGCGCTAGAAGCTGAGGCCTTCCAGGAGCCCCCTGGGAGCCTCGCCGACCATGCCGGCGACAACAGCTATAGGGTACTACTAATCTCTCAGGAGCAAGCTTATGCTAACCATGGGTCGCAGGAGGATCAGTTCACAACGGCGGATGGTGGCCCCAGCTCAACGGCCTCCCTCCCACCAGGAGGAGCGCACTGGGGGCTGCAGGGGAGGGGCCGGGAGCCAGGTCCCTTCCTGCATCGCGCGGAGCAAGGCATCCCCTGGATGTAGGCCCTCTGTCGGGGAGGTGTCGGTAAGCCTTCCCCCGGCAAAGGACCCGTGGTCGCCGAGGGCACCGCTGGCATCCCCTTTGCCCCTTGGCTTCGTCCTGGTTTCCATTCGCACCAATGGTGGTCGAGGGCGGCGCAAGGTGGGGCCCTCGTCTGGCGATACGAAGTAAGGCTTGCGCCTGTGAAGATCTCCGCTCGTGACACTCTCACGTAATAATGAGTGGGGTTGTACACGCCCCGGAGTCTCAGGAGTGCCACCCTCGGGCCTTGGGGGCTCCCTCCCATGTCCAAGTGGCAGCACTGAGCTCCGCGCTGGTGAGAAGATGAGAGGATTAGACTAGGTGCCGGACGCGGCCATTTGCTCTTAACCTCTTTTCTGTAGCCCTGTTTTTGGCTTTGGATTTAAGTTGAAGTTAAATTTTCATTGGTATGCGCGGGGGTGACTTTTCTCGTTCATTCGATTTCTTGCCATCTGGTTCCTTGCCCCGACTCGGAGTTCGCACCTGCTGCCTCCCCCCTCGCGAGCCCCTCGCGAGCGGGGGCTGGGCGCGGCATGTGTGCGCTACGCGCACGCCCTTCCATGGCTGACGCTTGCTTCTCATGAGGCCCTCTTGGATGGATCAGCAGGCCCTTCAGAAGCTCGCAACCTCATGAGCTGGTCGGGAACCGGTCCTGACTAAGGTAAATTTCGGCAGTAAGCTCACGACGAGACTCGCACGCCCATAAAAACACATCTTCAGCTTGGCCTAAATAATAGAGGCAGTAATCTGTTTACATGAGGGGCTCCCCCTCCCAAAATGCTCTTACAACTTTTAGGGCCGTGCCCAAGTTTTCACTTACAGGATCAGCAACGAGGAAGCACATGCTCAATCAGACATATCGCTCACCGCGTCCTCCGGGTTGCCCTCAGACGCATCGCTGGCATCATCGTCACCATCGCTGGTGTCACCGTCCTCGTCGCTGGCATCACCGTCACCATTGCCGGCATTGCTCGCACCGTTGTCGATCACGTCGCCTTCATCCGCAGCGACCACCACCGCGTCATCCTCGAAGGTGAAGGCTCTGACTAGAGCATCCACATTGTCCTCTACCCAGCGTGCCAGGTCACCCTGAATGGCCTCGGGCACAGGGGCAATGGCGGCGTCCAAGTCGAAGTTGGGGTAGGTGTTCTGGAGGTGGCTGAAGACACGGGAGAACGCACGCCTGAGTAGGCCGCGGCTCCTCTCCTCAACAAGCATGCGAGCCCTCTCGAATCGATTCTCCAGGCGTGTCACCATGTCGGTGAAGAAAAGGAGGTGACTGGCATAGTCGTTCGAGTGGGGATGAGGTTCATCTTCATCGCAGATGGAGCCCAGCGCCGCGTTGGCTCTGATCCTGAGGCTTTGGAGCATGGGGACGTGCTCGCACTCCAGCATCCGCTGCTGGAGTGCTTCCTCCCTACTCTGCTGCGCGGAGGACTCGGCGTTGGCGACCCACTGCTGAAGCGAAAGCAACTCATCATGAGCGGAAGCCAGCTCAGCTTGCACTGAGGTCAGGGTGGCTGCGGCGGCTTTCTCACGATGTTCCGCCTCAGGCAACCCTAACCTAAGGGCATTAGTCCTGCCCACAAGATCCGCGCGAGCCTCGGCCACCCGGCGGTCAACCTCCTCCTGAGCCCTAGCCTCGCGCGCACCGACAGCATCCTCCGCTTGGGCAACTTGGCGCTCCCTTGTCTCCAACCGCTCAAGCTCAAGGCTGTGCTCCATGGCTTCCAGCGCCGGCGCTTCCTCACGCTTCAGGACCTCTTCCTCTTCGGCAGGCGTCCCCTTCATCGATGCTAGGGCGGCCTTGGGCGCCTCCACTTGCCGCTCCAGGGAGGCGCTCCAGGCCTAGAGCTCGCATGCGCGGTTCTCCGCGATCTCGCGGCGGCAATCGGCTTCCCAGCCTCTTCCAAGGCTCGAGCGCAGGCCTCACGCGAGGTCGCAAGAGACGCCTCGGCCTTCGCATTATCAAGCTCGCGCTAGTGGCGCCCGAGCTTGATAGCCACCTTCATTTTGTGTCGCTCCTCCATGAGTCGAAGACCCTCGGCCTCAAGGCGCGCGTCTACATCCGTGAGCTCCCCGCCAAGCCGGCTCATCGCGCACATCGCCTCCCGAAAGAGCTCGTGGCGGACGACACTCCGTTCATGCGCAAGCTTGAGCGCGTGGCCGATTCCGTCCTCCACAGCGGGGGCCGCCGATGGGATCCGAAGCGGCTCGCTCCCTTTCCGTAGGGGGTTGGGGGCTGCCCCCCCCGGTCGCCGACGTGGCTTCGGCAAAAGTCCGGTCGGGTTGAGGCTCGCTACTCGAAGAAGGAACCAAGATCGAAGCCATTCAACCGCCACCCACGACCAGAGGAGGAGCACTTGGCACGCTCATTGCACCCCCTACAAGGCCACGAGCAGACACGGCAGGAGCGCGGGCTCGAGGCGCCAGGCTTGCGTGTCTACCTCTCTGGCCGACCTCGGGCCGGAGGCAGCATGCTGGCCTGGGACGCTCAAGGCCAACGGGAGACTCGATGCAAGAGGAGGTTGCTCCCCGGGAGGCTTCACAGCCTTAGCAGATGGGGTCCTGAAGAGCCACCGTCAGGAAGGGAAGCAGCACTCGAGGAATTACAAAGATAAGGTACTTACTCATCTATGGTGATGTACTTCATTTGTTTCAACGGCCGGAAGGCGCCGCTGCTACAGCTTGGGGACCCCTTCCTCTTGCGGAGCGCATCGAAGTCTACACAGAGCCGGCCGAAGCGTTGGGCGTGGCGACAAGTGCAGGGCACGACTGGTGAGGCGCCCGAGGAGGTGACCTCAGGAGCGCCAAGCTGGGGAAAGCCATCAAGTTCCGCCTCGCGACGGCCTCCACAGGCCTCGGGAGCTTCGGCCTCGGGAGCAGCGGGTTGTGTCGCCCCCTCAACTGCCACCTCATCGTGAGAGTTACGGGCTCCCGAAGATGACGCCTCAAGAACAATGGGCGGCTTCGACACCTCGGTGCGCACGCCTCCGGCCTTCGGAGATGCTTGCCCCCCTGTGTCCACTCCCGAGGCAAGTTCGGCGCCGGCGACACGGAGGGGAACCACAGTGACGGGTTTCTCATGGGACCCTTCAGGGCCAACCGAACGTAGCCCCCATTCATCAAAGGGGGGCATCTGCCCCACGAACTCCACCCTGTTTGAGCAATAGTACAAGAGACAGCCCACCGGTGGCATATCGTCTAGTGAGGGGTTGCCCACCAAGACCTCGAGCACCGTCCTTCGTGCCTTGAGTGGAAGCTCTGACTCCTGAAGCCTCATGCGATCCAGGCCGATAGATAGGGCCCACATCGGCTGGGAATGGCGCTGGAGTGGGGCGACATGGCGTCGGAGGAACTCCTTCATCACCATGGGCGTGGTCAAGCCAAGGTCTTTCAACCTCCTCAGCCGGAGCCAGATGAAGGCGAGGCGGGGGCTCGTAAACTTCTTGTGAGCCCAGCCGAAGATGGGGACGGGGGCGCAGATGGAGGCAAGAGCGAAGGGCTGAGCACTCTGACATTCACATACACCCACCGCGTCCGGAACCCGCTCGCAAACGGAGGGAGCTCAAAGTCAATCCCTGAGCCGGCCGTCGCTGCCATGGCCTGGAAGCTCAGGCACCCCGAGCATTATCGGGGGTTGGTCAGGTGCAGCGAGAAGAAATGGCACAGAAGGGCCACGGAGGGGGCGATGCCCACCATGGCCTCGCAGAAAAAGGCAAAGACGGCAAGAAGAGCGACAGATTGGGGATCTAGGTGCAGCAGATGAATCTGGTAATGGGAAAGCACGGCGTTGAAGAAGGCAGAGAAGGGGGGACCAGACCGACCCACAGGCCGTCGACGAAGAACCGGACCTCGGTGGTTGTTCTATCGACAGAAGCTCGGGACACAGGCCAGGCCGTCGTCCCTCCCCATTCATTGAAGCTGATGGCGAGCGCAAGGCGGACCTTGTCCATGGCCTCCTCATTGAGCATCCACGATCGACCGACGGCGGGCTCGACGGCCAAAAGCGGGTTGGCTGAGGACAGGGGCTTCTTCCCTTTCTTTGTCCGGTTTGGCGCCATGACGATGGAGAGAACTGAGCTCAGGTCGGATGGAGAGGAGGCTAAGGTTCAAAGAAGAGGAGGAGTCGGGGAGTGCGTTGCCAGCAAGGGGGAAATAACTGAGTAGGACATTGTGGCCTCCTAGCCAGGTAGATATCAAGGCTGCATGGGGAAGCGGGCCCGCCCACGTCCAATAATCGCCATGCATCAGCGGGGCCACATGCTATTGGGGCCCGCGGCGCTCCGTGCTTGCCCTTTGGCTTCACCTTGAAGCCAAGCCCGAGCATGCCTTGGGCCCGGGGGCTATTGTCAGTGTTCTGGGAATGGGGGTCCCCAGACTTGCCTACCTGCGGCCCATGACGTGGCTCCACCAGCGGCCCTATGTGGCCCATCTTCACCAGCAAACACTCAAGACCCTCGCGAGGGGCCAAGCCTCGCGAGGTGGACGACGCAAGACCTCCTCAGGGGCGGCCTCACCAGGCTGGCTCGCGAGGGGCGGAGAGATCAAGTCAAGGGACACCTCATGAGGTTTGTGTGACGCAAGCCATGATGACTGGAGCTAGGCGAGCGCCAGGCGGGCGCCAGCGCGTGTAGTGTCCTCGTTTCCTCTTTTGTGCTAAAGGGGCAAGCGCGGGTGAGGAGTCCCGAGGCATTAAGCAAAGGTTTCCAAATCGGTGCAACAAGACCAAGATCAGCAGGATGGCAGGACGGAGGTCACCGTGGAGCCCAAGACGGCGTCACCACGAGAGCCTTTGGCAGGCGAAGACTACTTTTGTCAGGATAACTTGTACTAGTTGTCTCCCTTCGAATTCGATCATCGTGGGATCCCTTCCTGCTCAATATTTGGGAAGAGGACCAGGGCCTCTATATATAGGATTAGCCACCATCATAGCAGGAGAGGCTCATCTCATCTAGAGAGACCATCCCCAATCACTCAAGCTGACCAAGCACAAGAACACCTCTCCTCAGAAGGTTGTTCTTCCCTTGTAACTGTTCATCCACAGCCCAAGAGGCAATCCACCACACCACACTGGAGTAGGGTATTACACCACAATGGTGGCCCGAACCAGTATAAATCTTGTGTCTCTCATTCTTTGGGTTCATCGAACTAGGCCATGAGATCATACGGAGTGTGCGAGCTAAAGAGGGGGAGAGATCTTTGTGCGCACCCCAGTGTTTGAACCTCAAGGGTTTTTCGGAACCCAAAATCCGACAGAAGACCCGGAGTTGTACCTTGAACTTATGACAGCTAGAACCGGATACTTAATAAAATACACCCTTCCAAGTGCCAGATACAACCTGGTGATCGCTCTCTCACAGGGCGATGAGGGGAGGATCGTCGGGTGGGTTTATGCTCTGCGATGATACTTGGTTAACTTACCATATACTCTCTTCTTCTGCTTCAAGATGGAGGCTGCCAGAAGAGTAGTCTTCGATAGGACTAGCTATCCCCCTCTTATTCTGGCATTCTGCAATTCAGTCCACATATACTACCCCTTTCATTGATACCAATGCATATGTAGAGTAGCTCCTTGCTTGCGAGTACTTTGGATGAGTACTCACGGTTGCTTTGCTCCCCCTTTTTCCCCTTTCTATATCTGGTTGTTGCGACCAGACATTGGAGCCCAGGAGCCAGACGCCACCGTCGATGACGACTCCTACTACATTGGAGGTTCCTACTACTATGTGCAGGCCGCCGACGACGACCAGGAGTAGTTTAGGAGGATCCCAGGCAGGAGGCTTGCGCCTCTTTCGATCTGTATCCCAGTTTGTCCGCTGACTCGTCTATGATCGAGCACTTGTATTCGAGCCCTCGAGGCCCCTGGCTTGCATTATGATGCTTGTATGACTTATTTATTTTTAGAGTTGTGTCGTGATATCTTCCCGTGAGTCCCTTATCTTGATCGTACACGTTTGCGTGCATGATTAGTGTACGATTGAATCGGGGGCGTCACACTCATGCTCCCGTGCTTGCTTTACCCAACTTCAACAAACCCTTTGAGATTCATTGCGATGCTAGTGTTAATGGCATAGGAGGTGTGTTAACGCAAGAGAAGCGCCCCATAGCTTACTTTAGTGAAAAACTTCCCGGAGCGCAACTCAATTACCCCATCTATGACAAAGAGCTATATGCTTTAGTGTGAGTTTTGCATGAATGGGAACATTATCTTCGCCCTCATGAATTTGTCGTCCATACCGACCATGAAATGCTTAAATACCTTAAGGGTCAAACTAAGTTGAACAAGCGTCATGCTAAGTTGAGTGAATTCATTGAGTCATTTCCTTATGTCATCAAGTAAATTAAAGGTAAGGAAAATGTTGTGGCGGACGCTCTTTCCCGCATATGCATGCTTGTTACTCAACTTGAATTGGATGTCATTGGCTTTGAGCACATAAAAGACTTGTATGCGAATGATCCTAATTTTGCTATTCCTTATGCCAAATGTTTGATGCATACATCTTGGGAACGCTATTACATCAAAGATGGTTATCTTATGAGATCTAACAAACTATCCATCCTCGAGTCTTCTCTTCGTTTGTTGCTTTTGCAAGAATCTCATGGAGGAGGACTAATGGGACACTTTGGACGCGACAAGACATTTTCTACGCTCTCCAAGAACTATTTTTGGCCCAAGATGTTCTGCGACGTCAACTGCTTCACCAACCGATGCTCTACATGTCGCAAAGCTAAGTCTAAAGCTCAATACCATGGTCTATATATGCCTCTTCCAATTCCGTATCAACCATGGGAAGATATTAGCATGGATTTTGTGCTTGGTTTTCCTAGAACTAGAAATGGAAAGGATTCCGTGTTTGTTGTTGTGGACCGATTCTCTAAGATGGCTCATTTCATTCCTTGCAACAAGATAGATTATGCTTCACATGTTGCCAATCTCTTTTGTAGGGAAATATTGCACCTCCATGGAGTACCAAAGACGATAGTCTCGGACCGCGACGTCAATTTCCTAAGCTACTTTTGGAAAACCTTATGCGCCAAGCTCGGAATCAAGCTTCTATTCTCCACGGCATACCATCCACAAACCGACGGCCAAACAGGGGTGACCAACCGCACACTCTCCGCTCTACTTCGCGTGCTAATCAAGAAGAACATCAAGGAGTAGGAGGAGTGTCAACCGATCGCCAAGTACGCCTACAACCGAGCAAGACACTCGACTACCTGCAAGTCCCACTTCGAGGTCGTCTACGGTTTCAACCCATTGTCCCCATTGGACATTCTTCCTCTACCACTACAAGAGCGCATCAATATGGATGTGAGTGCCCGAGTGAACTATCTCAAGAAGATACATGAAGACACAAGGCACACCATCGAGCGCCAAGTACAAGGACTCGCGACCAAGCTCAACGTCAACAAGCAACCCATGATATTCAACATTGGAGATCTTGTGTGGCTACACCTTCGCAAGGACCGCTTCCCCAACGAACGCAAGTCCAAACTTCTACCACGAGCAGATGGATCCTTCAAGGTGCTTGCATGCTACAACAACAAGGCTTACAAGATTGACCTCCTGCGCGACAAGTACAATGTGAGAGACATCTTCAACGTCAAGGATCTCTCGCCCTACCATGGTGATGAAGATTTCGATCCAAGGTCAAATCTTTCCCAAGGGAGGGGAGATGATGCGGAGCATCCCAAGGTCATCCCCATGGACCTACCTACGTCTCCCACGACACTACTTGGACCAATGACAAGAGCACGAGCAACGGCTATCGAAGATAAGGTGAACTCGCTCCTTTCCAAACTACCACTTTCTATGCATGAGAAATGGCTGCTACCTCAAGCAAAAACACTATGTGTGATCAAGTACTTGGAGGAGAGCCATGGAGCAACTACATCCAACGGACAAGATGGCGAGGACACCGAGTGCCAAGGACAAGAAGAAGGGCTACCATGAAAGCTACAGCCACTGGACGACCGGTCGGGACCGGACGTCCGGCGCCTGAAGCCCCAGCCGAGCTACAACGAGCGGACGACCGGCTCGGACCGGACGACCGGCATCTCCGCAACCGAGCCAAACGAGCAGACGTCCGATGCCACTGGACGACCGGCGACCGGACGACCAGCCACTTCCAGAAATCCAGTACCTCAACAACCGAGCCAACACCAGCAGAAGTCCGGAAGCCACCGGACGACCGCTACACACCGGAGGTCCGGTACCTGTCTGTGCACAGGAACGGGCATGAGGCCCATGTACCCCTTCACTTCGCCCCCATTTGCACTAAGACTATAAATAGACCTCCTTCTCCTTCTTGTTAGGGTTAGCATTGGTTTAGCTCATTAGAGATAGAGCTTTGCTCATCCATACGGATCTACTCCTTGAGAGAGACCGCGACCCCTCTTTGGAGAAGATCCACGTTGGATTCAAGACCTCCTTCACGAAGAAGACCCCCATCAAGACCTCCTCACGGAGAAGAACCAGTTACCCCTTGTATCTTCCCTTGTTGACTTTGGATCGTGTGATCTCTATGTGTACTTGGATCTACTATATCGGTGATCGTTCTTGTTGGTTTGAGTGATTCTCTCGTGTTTCCCCTCGTGTTCTTCATGTTCTTCGTGGGATACGCTCCTTTCGTGAAAGATCGTCCATCTAGGATTCCACCCTACATCACATAACGCCCATATCTTTTGTCAGGGGTGCCCGGAACCCCTTCCAGTGACCCGATATGTACCCGGTACCCTCCGGAACACTTCTGGTGTCCGAATACTATCGTACTATATATAAATCTTTACCTCTCGACCATTTTGAAACTCCTCGTCATGTCCGTGATCTCATCCGGGACTCCGAACAACATTCGGTCACCAAATCACATAACTCATATAATACAAAATCGTCATCGAATGTTAAGCGTGCGGACCCTATGGGTTCGAGAACTATGTAGACATGACCGAGACACCTCTTTGGTCAATAACCAATAGCGGAACCTGGATGCTCATATTGGCTCCTACATATTCTACGAAGATCTTATGGGTCGAACCATTATGACAACATACGTTATTCCCTTTGTCATCGGTATGTTACTTACCCGAGATTCAATCGTCAGTATCTTCATACCTAGTTCAATCTCATTACCGACAAGTCTCTTTACTTGTTTCGTAATACATCATCCTGCAACTAACTCATTAGTCACTTTGCTTGCAAGGCTTCTTATGATGTGTATTACCGAGAGGGCCCAGAGATGCCTCTCCGATACTCGAAGTGACAAATTCTAATCTCGATATATGCCAACCCAACAAACACCTTTAGAGATACTTGTAGAGCATCTTTATAATCACCTAGTTATGTTGTGATGTTTGATAGCACACAAGGTATTCCTCTGGTATCCGGGAGTTGCATAATATCATAGTCGAAGGAATATGTATTTGACATGAAGAAAGCAATAGCAATAAAACTGAACGATCAATGTTCTAAGCTAACGGGCTAGGTCTTGTCCATCACATCATTCTCCTAATGATGTGATCCCGTTCATCAAATGACAACACATGTCTATGGTTAGGAAACTTAACCATCTTTGATTAACGAGCTATTCTAGTAGAGGCTTACTAGGGACACAGTGTTTTGTCTATGTATCCACACATGTATCAAGTTTCCGGTTAATAAAATTCTAGCATGAAAAATAAACATTTATCATGATATAAGGAAATATAAAATAACAACTTTATTATTACCTCTAGGGCATATTTCCTTCAAGTAGGATGAAATTTCATTGCATAACTATTGACTTTCGTGCTTGCATACAGAATCATAAAACTTAACACCAATATTCTTACTAAAGCATAATTACTCACCGACATGACTGGTATATTACTATCATCATATCACAAAACTACTAGAAAGAATCAAGTTTATTTTGTCCAATGATTTTCATAAAGTTTTTATTATAACCCTCTTTAATATCTATCACTTTGGGACTAATTTCATATATTGCAATTGCTTTTGACAAGCTCAAACAAATTTAAGTGAGGAACATGAGCATAAAAATTTTCATCTCCCAAAATAATATCAGTGAAGCATGAGAGAATTTCTTTCAAAAATTTACTAACTCTCAAATTAATCTAAGTCAAGCATGAGAGTATTTCTTCAAAAATGTAAACCACACCATGCTCAAAAAGATATAAGTGAAGCACTAGAGCAATTTCATAGCTCAAAAAATTTAAGTGAAGCACATAGAGCAATTCTAACAAATCATAGCATCATTATAGATCTCTCAAATAGTTGTGTCCAGCAAGGATGATTGCAACAAACTAAAAAGAAAAACAAGCAAAGACTCATATAATACAAGACACTCCAAGCAAAAATCATGATATGTGACGAATAAAAATATAGCTCCAAGTAAAATTACCGATGGTTGTTAGAAGAGGGGATGCCTTCCGGGCCATCCCCAAGCTTAGTTGCTTAGTTCTCCTTGAATATTAACTTGGGGTTCCATGGGCATACCCAAGCTTATGCTCTTTTCACTACTTATTCCTTCATCAATCATGATCTCACCCAAAACTTGAAAACTTCAATCACACAAAACTTAACAAAACCTTTGTGAGATCCGTTAGTATAACAAAACAAATCACCACTCTAAGTACTGTTAAAAACCCATTCATATTTTATTATTGCATTATACCTACTGTATTCCAACTTTACCATGGCTTATACCCCTGATACAATCCCTAGATTCATCAAAATAAGCACACAATGCAAGGAAAATAGAATCTGTCAATAACAGAATAGTCTGTAGTAATCTGGAATTTGTCCGTACTTTTGTAACTCCGAAAATTCTAAAAAACTAGGATAATGTAGGCAATCTGTATACCAATCATGTGCAAACAATTCAGAATTTTAACACGCTTCTGTGATTTTTAACAATTCTGATACAGGGTGTAAAAGTTTCTGTTTTTCAACAAGATGAAATCAACTATCACCCAACATGATCCCAAAGGCTTTACTTGGCACAAACACTAATTAAAACATAAAAGCACCATCATAACAGTAGCATAATTGTGTTAACACAAAAAAAATTAAAAGAAAAAATATTTTATCATTAGGTCGCCTCCCAACAAGCGCTATCGTTTTATGCCCCAAGCTAGGCATTGATAATTTTAATGATGCTCACATGAAAGACAAAAAATTGAAGCACAAAGTGAGCATCATATAGCATGTGAAAAACAAGTTTAACTCTAGCATACTTCCTATGCATAGGCATTTTATAGGGAAATTTTTATCAAGATAAGCAATTTTGAGCATATGCAAATAGGAAGAAAGAAGTATTAATAATTTCAATGCAAAGATAGGTGATCTAGCAACATGAAAATTTCTACTACCATAGTTTCCCCTCTCCTAGTAATTACTTGTAGGACCATAATCAAATTCAACAATATAACTATCACATAGAATATTCTCTTCATGATCCACATGCATGCAAAGTTGACACTCTTCCAAAATAGTGGGATTATCATCAAATAAAGTCATGACCTCTCCAAGCCCACTTTTATCAAAAAAAATCATAAGATTGATCATTCTCCAAAGTAATGGGATCATTATTACCTAGAGTTGACACTCTTCCAAACCCACTTTCAATATTATTGCAAATATTATTATCACTAACATATTCACCATGAGGCTTAAATAAATTTTCAAGATCATAAGCAGAATCACCCCTATCATGATCATTGCAATAAGTAGTGTATATAGCAAAATTAGCATCCCCAAGCTTAGGGTTTTGCATATTACTAGCATAGTTAACATCAATAGAATTTGTAATAACATCATTGTAATCATGCTTTTCGTCCAAGGAGCTACCGTGCATCACTTTATAAATTTCTTCTTTAAACAATTCATCACAACTTTTAGATTCACAAATCTCAAGCAAAACTTCATAAAGATAATCTAGTGAACTCAATTCACTAGCAATTGGTTCATCATAATTGGATCTTTTGAAAAGATTAGAAAGTGAATGAGGATCCATCAAAAAATTAGCAAGCAAATAGAAGACACATGGAAACACAAGAAAACAAAAGATCCAACAAGAAAAAGGCAAACAAAAATATTTTTGTATTTTGCAAAAAAAATAGAAGTGGGGAGATGAAAACGAGAGGCAAATGGCAAATAATGTAAATTGCAAGGAGATGAGATTTCTGATTGGGTACCTGATAGATGTTGATGATGTCTCCCCAGCAACGGCGCCAGAAATTCCTTTTGATGCGGCTTGAAACTGTGTCGGTATTTCCACAAAGAGGAAGGGATGATGCAACATATACGGTAGGTATTTCCCTCAGTTATGAAACCAAGGTTAACAATCCAGTAGGAGAACCAAGCAAACGGTACCTGCAAACAAAGAACAAATACTTGCAACCCGACACGTAAGAGGGGTTGTCAATTCCTTCATGATAAAAAGATAGATTGATTTGTATAATATTGGATAATTGGATCTAGCAAAACCACAAAATAAAATAAGTAAAGAAAAAGTGCAGCAAAGTATTTTTGGGTTTTTGGAACAACAGATCTGAAAGCAATATGATAAAAGATAGACCTGTGGCCCGTAGATTTCACTAGTGGCTTCTCTCAAGAAAATAGCATACGGTGGGTAAACAAATACTGTGATAGAGGCGAGGGTCCCGATGTTTCGATGAGATGATAACTATCAATTTGGTGGAGACGACTTTGACGATCCGACTACAAACGTGCACGACGTTGCGCCTTAGCAATCGCTAAACCAATCTCCTGAGGTTACTGACGATGCTGGAAGCACGGTCAGCCTGACCACGAAGGTCTATTCCTGCAAGCAATCGAAGAACGAGCAAGAATATGATAAAGCAATCTGAATATTGCAAATATATATATGAAGTATTGGTAATGGTGGGGATCCGTAAGCGGTCTTGGTCTGGTCGTTGGACACAAACGAAGTACACGAAGTTGCAATGGCTAACTTTTAACTAAACAAATCCCAAGGAAAAAGCTACTAGATGGATCTACTTATATAGGAGCAAGGGGTGGCGGCCAAGGAGGTGGGAGGACGTCCCAAGGCAGCCTAAAACTAACCCTAGGTCGTACAAGGCTCATGGGCCCAAGTGGAGGTGATGCAACACCTTTGGGCTTGTAGTTTGACTCGGATTCTGCTGCAACGTCAGATTGTTTCGTCCGTAACTCAACGCTTCGGACGAATTTGAAGGTGAATCCAATTGGGTTGGAAAGAGCACGAAATCTAGTTTCCAACAAAAAAAGAATCACCCAATTCGGAGTCCGTATGAAAAAGTTGTTGGCGTTTTGAGTCAGGTATGTCTCTGCAGTCCGAATCTGAATCCAGAACGTGAGAGACTTGGACTCTATCTTCTCTTGGCCCAAAAGTGACGTGACAGGAATTTTTGAACAAAACCTAAACTTCTCCTTTTCCCTTATCTTCATATGTGGATTGTACAAATGTCCCATACACCTGCAATTAGACAAAACACAAAAAGTGTGTGAAGTATTTTTGTTCTGGATAACATAAATAGACTATTGAATAGTTTGCATTAGAAATCACCTGACAAATATGCATGTATGCAATATTTTTGGTCGTATCCAAGGTAGTCATGTCCTCATCATACTGTTGGGCAATTGATAGAAGAGCAGATAATTATGACGACATCCAAGGCAATGATCATGTATATAGGCACCACGTCCAAGATTAGTAGACCGACTCCTGCTTGCATCTACTACTATTACTCCACACATCGACCGTTATCCAGCATGCATCTAGTGTATTAAGTTCAGGGAGAAGCGAAGTAATGCAATAAAAACGATGACATGATGTAGACAAGATCTATTCATGTAGGCATAGGCCCCATATTTTTATACTTAATAGCAACGATACATACGTGCCTCACTACCCATTCTGTCACTGGGTGAGGACACCGCAAGATCGAACCCATCACAAAGCACCTATTCCCATTGCAAGAAAATTCAATCTAGTCGGCCAAACCAAACCAAAGTTTTGGAGAAGAAATACGAGACTATAATAATCATGAATATAAGAGATCAAAGAATACTCAAATAATATTCATAGATAGATCTAATCATAAACTCACAATTCATCGGATCCCAACAAACACACCTTAAAAAGTCATTACATCATATAGATCTCCAAGAACATCGAGGAGAACATTGTATTGAGAATAAAAAAGAGAGAAGAAGCCATCTGGCTACTGCCTACGGACTCGTAGGTCTATGGTGAACTACGCACGCATCATCAAAGGAGCACCAATGAGGATGATGAACCCCTTTGTGATCGTGTTCCCCTCTAGCAGAGTGCCAGAATAGGGCTCTAGATTGGATCTCATGGTTCTGGAACTTGCGGCGGCTGGAATTGTGTTTTGATCGCTCCCCTAGGGTTTTTGGAATATTTGAGTATTTATAGAGCTAAGAGGTGGTGGAGGAGACCTCCATGGGCCACACCACCCATCAGGGCGCGCCATGGTGGGTGGTGGGCCCCATGGGCCTCCCCCTGGTGCTTCCTTGGCTCCCAAGTTTCCTTCTGGTCCAAAAAAATCTCCAAAAAGTTTCGTGGCATTTGGACTTCGCTTGGTACTGATATTCTGTGAAGTAAGAAAACAAGCAAAAAACAACAACTCGCGCTGGGCACTTTGTCAATAGGTTAGTCCCAAAAATGATATAAAGTTGCCATAAAATGATGGTAAAACGTCCAAGAATGATAATATAACAGTATGGAATAATGAAAAATTATAGATACGTTGGAGACATATCAGGCGGCGCATGGGCAGGAGGAAGAACATGAAGGAAATATGCCCTAGAGGCAATAATAAAGTTATTATTTATTTCCTTATATCGTGATAAATGTTTATTATTCATGCTAGAATTGTATTAACCAGAAACATAATACATGTGTGAATACATAGACAAAACAGAGTGTCACTAGTATGCCTCTACTTGACTAGCTCGTTGATCAAAGATGGTTATGTTTCCTAACCATAGACATGAGTTGTCATTTGATTAACGGGATCACATCATTAGGAGAATGATGTGATTGACTTGACCCATTCCGTTAGCTTAGCACTTGATCGTTTAGTTTGTTGCTATTGCTTTCTTCATAACTTATACATGTTTCTATGACTATGAGATTATGCAACTCCCGTTTACCGGAGGAACACTTTGTGTGCTACCAAATGTCACAACGTAACTGGGTGATTATAAAGGTGCTCTACAGGTGTCTCCGAAGGTACTTGTTGGGTTGGCGTATTTCGAGATTAGGATTTGTCACTCCGATTGTCGGAGAGATATCTCTGGGCCCCCTCGGTAATGCACATCACTCAAGCCTTACAAGCATTGCAACTAATAAGTTAGTTGCGGGATGATGTATTACGGAACGAGTAAAGAGACTTGCCGGTAACGAGATTGAACTAGGTATTGAGATACCGACGATCGAATCTCGGGCAGCTAACATACCGATGACAAAGGGAACAATGTATGTTGTTATGCGGTCTGACCGATAAAGATCTTCGTAGAATATGTAGGAGCCAATATGACCATCCAGGTTCCACTATTGGTTATTGACCGGAGACATGTCTCGGTCATGTATACATAGTTCTCGAACCCGTAGGGTCCGCATGCTTAAAGTTCGGTGACGATCGTAATTAGGGTTTTTGTGTTTTGATGTACCGAAGGTTGTTCGAAGTCCCGGATGTGATCACGGACATGAAGAGGAGTCTCGAAATGGTCGAGACATAAAGATTGATATATTGGAAGCCTATATTTGGATATCGGAAACGTTCCGGGTGAAATCGGGATTTTACCTGAGTACCGGGGGGTTACCGGAACCCCCCCCCCCCGGGGGGGGGGGGGGTTATTGGGCCTACATGGGCCATACGGGAGAAGAGGAGGGCCGGCCAGGGCAGGCCGCGCGCCCCATGCCCCCTAGTCCGAATAGGACAAGGAAGGGGGGGCGGCGCCCCCTTTTCCTCTTTGTCCCTTCCTCCTTCCTTTTCCAACAAGGCAAGAGGGGGGAGTCCTACTCCCGGTTGGAGTAGGACTCCTCCAGGCGCACCCATAGGGCCGGCCGCACCTCCCCCTCTCCCTCCTTTATATACTGAGGCAAGGGGGCACCCCATGACACACAAGTTGATCCTCGTGATCGTTCCTTAGCCGTGTGCGGTGGCCCCTTCCACCATATTCCACCTCGGTCATATCGTAGCGGTGCTTAGGCGAAGCCCTGCGTTGGTAGAACATCATCACCGTCATCACGCTATCGTGCTGACGAAACTCTCCCTCAATGTTTTGCTGGATCGGAGCTCGAGGGACGTCACCGAGTTGAACGTGTGCAGAACTCGGAGGTGCCGTACGTTCGGTACTTGGATCGGTCGGATCGGGAAGACGTACGACTACTTCCTCTACGTTGTGTCAACGCTTCCGTTGCCGGTCTACGAGGGTACGTAGACAACACTCTCCCCTCTCGTTGCTATGCATCACCATGATCTTGCATGTGCGTAGGAAATTTTTTGAAATTACTACGTTCCCCAACAGTGGCATCCGAGCCTAGGTTTTATGCGTTGATGTTGTGCATGAGTAGAACACAAGTGAGTTGTGGGCGATATAAGTCATACTGCTTACCAGCATGTCATACTTTGGTTCTCTCATGAGTAGAACACAAATTACTATTGTTGGATGAAGCGGCCCGGACCGACATTACGCGTACGCTTACGCGAGACTGGTTCTACCGACGTGCTTTGCACACAGGTGGCTGGTGGGTGTCAGTTTCTACAACTTTAGTTGAACCAAGTGTGGCTACGCTCGGTCCTTGCGAAGGTTAAAACAGCACCAACTTGACAAACTATCGTTGTGGTTTTGATGCGTAGGTAAGAACGGTTCTTGCTAAGCCCGTAGCAGCCACGTAAAACTTGCAACAACAAAGTAGAGGGCGTCTAACTTGTTTTTGCAGGGCATGTTGTGATGTGATATGGTCAAGACATGATGCTAAATTTTATTTTATGAGATGATCATGTTTTGTAACCGAGTTATCGGCAACTGCCAGGAGCCATATGGTTGTCGCTTTATTGTATGCAATGCAATTGCGCTATAATGCTTTGCTTTATCACTAAGCGGTAGCGATAGTCGTGGAAGCATAAGATTGGCGAGACGGCAACGATGCTACGATGGTGATCAAGTGTCGCGCCGGTGACGATGGTGATCATGAAGGTGCTTTGGAGATGGAGATCACAAGCACAAGATGATGATGGCCATATCATATCACTTATATTGATCGCATGTGATGTTTATCTTTTATGCATCTTATCTTGCTTTGATTGACAGTAGCATTATAAGATGATCCCTCACTAAATTATCAAAGTATAAGTTTTCTCCCTGAGTATGCACCGTTGCGAAAGTTCTTCGTGCTGAGACACCACGTGACGATCGGGTGTGATAGGCTCTACGTTCAAATACAACGGGTGCAAAACAGTTGCACACGCGGAATACTCAGGTTTAACTTGACGAGCCTAGCATATAACAGATATGGCCTCGGAACACGGAGACCGAAAGGTCGAGCGTGAATCATATAGTAGATATGATCAATATATTGATGTTCACCATTGATACTACTCCATCTCACGTGATGATCGGACATGGTTTAGTTGATTTGGATCATGTGATCACTTAAAGGATTAGAGGGATATATTTCTAAGTGGGAGTTCTTAAGTAATATGATTAATTGAAGTTAAATTTATCATGAACTTAGTACCTGATAGTATCTTGCATGTCTATGTTTGATTGTAGATAGATGGCTCGTGTTGTTGTTCCGTTGAATTTTAATGTGTTCCTTGAGAAAGCAAAGTTGAAAGATGATGGTAGCAATTACACGGACTGGGTCCGTAACTTGAGGATTATCCTCATTGCTGCACAGAAGAATTGCGTCCTGGAAGCACCGCTAAGTGCCAAGCCTGCTGCAGGAGCAACACCAGATGTTATGAATGTCTGGCAGAGCAAAGCTGATGACTACTCGATAGTTCAGTGTGCCATGCTTTACGGCTTAGAACCGGGTCTTCAACGATGTTTTGAACATCATGGAGCATATGAGATGTTCCAGGAGTTGAAGTTAATATTTCAAGCAAATGCCCGGATTGAGAGATATGAAGTCTCCAATAAGTTCTATAGCTGCAAGATGGAGGAGAATAGTTCTGTCAGTGAACATATACTCAAAATGTCTGGGTATTATAATCACTTGACTCAACTAGGGGTTAATCTTCCTGTTGATAGTGTCATTGACAGAGTTCTTCAATCACTGCCACCAAGCTACAAAAGCTTCATGATGAACGATAATATGCAAGGGATGAATAAAACTATTCCTGAGCTCTTCGCGATGCTAAAATCCACGGAGGTAGAAATCAAGAAGGAGCATCAAGTGTTGATGGTCAATAAGACCACCAGTTTCAAGAAAAAGGGCAAAGGGAAGAAGAAAGGGAACTTCAAGAAGAACAGCAAACAAGTTGCTGCTCAGGAGAAGAAACCGAAGTCTGGACCTAAGCCTGAGACTGAGTGCTTCTACTGCAAGCAGACTGGTCACTGGAAGCGAAACTGCCCCAAGTATTTGGCGGATAAGAAGGATGGCAAAGTGAACAAAGGTATATGTGATATACATGTTATTGGTGTGTACCTTACTAATGCTCGCAGTAGCACCTGGGTATTTGATACTGGTTCTGTTGCTAACATTTGCAACTCGAAACAGGGGCTACGGATTAACCAAAGATTGGCTAAGGACGAGGTGACGATGCGCGTGGGAAATGGTTCCAAAGTCGATGTGATCGCGGTCGGCACGCTACCTCTACATCTACCTTCGGGATTAGTATTAGACCTAAATAATTGTTATTTGGTGCCAGCGTTGAGCATGAACATTATATCTAGATCTTGTTTGATGCGAGACGGTTATTCATTTAAATCAGAGAATAATGGTTGTTCTATTTATATGAGTAATATCTTTTATGGTCATGCACCCTTGAAGAGTGGTCTATTTTTGATGAATCTCGATAGTAGTGATACACATATTCATAATGTTGAAATCAAAAGATGCAGAGTTGATAATGATAGTGCAACTTATTTGTGGCACTGCCGTTTAGGTCATATCGGTGTAAAGCGCATGAAGAAACTCCATACTGATGGACTTTTGGAACCACTTGATTATGAATCACTTGGTACTTGCGAACCGTGCCTCATGGGTAAGACGACTAAAACGCCGTTCTCCGGTACTATGGAGAGAGCAACGGATTTGTTGGAAATCATACATACAGATGTATGTGGTCCAATGAATGTTGAGGCTCGTGGCGGATATCGTTATTTTCTCACCTTCACAGATGATTTAAGCAGATATGGGTATATCTACTTAATGAAACAAAAGTCTGAACATTTGAAAAGTTCAAAGAATTTCAGAGTGAAGTTGAAAAACATCGTAACAAGAAAATAAAGTTTCTATGATCTAATCGTGGAGGAGAATATTTGAGTTACGAGTTTGGTCTACATTTGAAACAATGCGCAATAGTTTCGCAACTCACGCCACCCAGAACACCACAGCGTAATGGTGTGTCCGAACGTCGTAATCGTACTTTATTAGATATGGTGCGATCTATGATGTCTCTTACTGATTTACCATTATCGTTTTGGGGTTATGCTTTAGAGACGGCTGCATTCACGTTAAATAGGACACCATCGAAATCCATTGAGACGACGCCTTATGAACAGTGGTTTGGCAAGAAACCAAAGTTGCCGTTTCTGAAAGTTTGGGGCTGCGATGCTTATGTGAAAAAGCTTCAACCTGGTAAGCTCGAACCCAAATAGGAGAAATGTGTCTTCATAGGATACCCAAAGGAGACTGTTGGGTACACCTTCTATCACAGATCTGAAGGCAAGACTTTTGTTGCTAAATTCGGAGTTTTTCTAGAGAAGGAGTTTCTCTCGAAAGAAGTGAGTGGGAGAAAAGTAGAACTTGATGAGGTAACTATACCTGCTCCCTTATTGGAAAGTAGTACATCACAGAAACCGGTTTCTGTGATACCTACACCAATTAGTGATGAAGCTAATGATAATGATCATGAAACTTCAGATTAAGTTACTACCGAAGCTCGTAGATCAACCAGAGTAAGATCCGCACCAGAGTGGTACGGTAATCCTGTTCTGGAAGTCATGCTACTAGATCATGATGAACCTACGAACTATGAAGAAGCGATGGTGAGCCCAGATTCCGCAAAATGGCCAGAAGCCATGAAATCTGAGATGGGATCCATGTATGAGAACAAAGTGTGGACTTTGGTTGACTTGACTGTTGATCGGCAAGCAATTGAGAATAAATGGATCTTCAAGAAGAAGACTGACGCTGACGGTAATGTTACTGTCTACAAAGCTCGACTTGTTGCAAAAGGTTTTCGACAAGTTCAAGGGATTGACTACGATGAGACCTTCTCACCCGTAGCGATGCTTAAGTTTGTCCGAATCATGTTAGCAATTGCCGCATTTTATGATTATGAAATATGTCAAATGGATGTCAAAACTGCATTCTTGAATGGATTTCTGGAAGAAGAGTTGTATATGATGCAACCAGAAGGTTTTGTCGATCCAAAGAGAGCTAACAAAGTGTGCAAAGTCCAGCGATCCATTTATGGACTGGTGCAAGCCTCTCGGAGTTGGAATAAACGCTTTGATAATGTGATCAAAGCATTTGGTTTTGTACAGACTTTTGGAGAAGCCTGTATTTACAAGAAAGTAAGTGGGAGCTCTATAGCATTTCTGATATTATATGTGGATGACATATTATTGATTGGAAATGATATAGAATTTCTGGATAGCATAAAGGGATACTTGAATAAGAGTTTTTCAATGAAAGACCTCGGTCAAGCTGCTTACATATTGGGCATTAAGATCTATAGAGATAGATCAAGACGCTTAATTGGACTTTCACAAAGCACATACCTTGACAAGGTTTTGAAGAAGTTCAAAATGGATCAAGCAAAGAAAGGGTTCTTGCCTGTGTTACAAGGTGTGAAGTTGAGTAAGACTCAATGTCCGACCACCGCAGAAGATAGAGAGAAAATGAAAGATGTTCCCTATGCTTCAGCCATAGGCACTATCATATATGCAATGTTGTGTGCCAGACCTGATGTGTGCCTTGCTATAAGTCTAGCAGGGAGGTACCAAAGTAATCCAGGAGTGGATTACTGGACAGCGGTCAAGAACATCCTAAAATACCTGAAAAGGACTAAGGATATGTTTCTCGTATATGGAGGTGACAAAGAGCTCATCGTAAATGGTTACGTTGATGCAAGCTTTGACACTGATCCGGACGATTCTAAATCACAAACCGGATACGTGTTTTTACTAAACGATGGAGCTGTCAGTTGCTGCAGTTCTAAACAAAGCGTCGTGGCGGGATCTACATGTGAAGCAAAGTACATAGCTGCTTCGGAAGCAGCAAATGAAGGAGTCTGGATGAAGGAGTTCATATCCAATCTAGGTGTCATACCTAGTGCATCGGGTCCAATGAAAATCTTTTGTGACAATACTGGTGCAATTGCCATGGCGAAGGAATCCAGATTTCACAAGAGAACCAAGCACATCAAGAGACGCTTCAATTCCATTCGGGATTTAGTCCAAGTGGGAGACATAGAAATTTGCAAGATACATACGGATCTGAATGTTGCAGACCCGCTGACTAAGCCTCTTCCACGAGCAAAACATGATCAACACCAAGGCTCCATGGGTGTTAGAATCATTACTGTGTAATCTAGATTATTGACTCTAGTGCAAGTGGGAGACTGAAGGAAATATGCCCTATAGGCAATAATAAAGTTATTATTTATTTCCTTATATCATGATAAATGTTTATTATTCATGCTAGAATTGTATTAACCGGAAACATAATACATGTGTGAATACATAGAAAAAACAGAGTGTCACTAGTATGCCTCTACTTGACTAGCTCATTGATCAAAGATGGTTATGTTTCCTAACCATAGACATGAGTTGTCATTTGGTTAACGGGATCACATCATTAGGAGAATGATGTGATTGACTTGACCCATTCCGTTAGCTTAGCACTTGATCGTTTAGTTTGTTGCTATTGCTTTCTTCATAACTTATACATGTTCCTATGACTATGAGATTATGCAACTCCCGTTTACCGGAGGAACACTTTGTGTGCTACCAAACGTCACAACGTAACTGGGTGATTATAAAGGTGCTCTACAGGTTTCTCCGAAGGTACTTGTTGGGTTGGCGTATTTCGAGATTAGGATTTGTCACTCCGATTGTCGGAGAGGTATCTCTGGGCCCTCTCGGTAATGCACATCACTCAAGCCTTGCAAGAATTGCAACTAATAAGTTAGTTGCGGGATGCTGTATTACGAAATAAGTAAAGAGACTTGCCAGTAACGAGATTGAACTAGGTATTGAGATACCGACGATCGAATCTCGGGCAGGTAACATACCGATGACAAAGGGAACAACGTATGTTGTTATGCGGTCTGACCGATAAAGATCTTCGTAGAATATGTAGGAGCCAATATGAGCATCCATGTTCCGCTATTGGTTATTGACTGGAGACATGTCTCGGTCATGTCTACATAGTTCTCGAACCCGTAGGGTCCGCACGCTTAAAGTTCGGTGACGATCATAATTAGGGTTTTTGTGTTTTGATGTACCGAAGGTTGTTCGGAGTCCCGGATGTGATCACGGACAAGACGAGGAGTCTCAAAATGGTCAAGACATAAAGATTGATATATTGGAAGCCTATATTTGGATATCGGAAACGTTCCGGGTGAAATCGGGATTTTACCTGAGTACCGGGGGGTTACCGGAACCCCCCCCCCCCGGGGGGGGGGGTTATTGGGCCTACATGGGACATATGGGAGAAGAGGAGGGCCGGCCAGGGCAGGCCGCGGGCCCCCTCCCCCCTAGTCTGAATAGGACAAGGAAGGGGGGGCGGCGCCCCCCTTTTCCTCTTTCTCCCTTCCTCCTTCCTTTTCCAACAAGGCAAGAGGGGGGAGTCCTACTCCCGGTTGGAGTAGGACTCCTCCAGGTGCACCCATAGGGCCGGACGCACCTCCCCCTCTCCCTCCTTTATATACTGAGGCAAGGGGGCACCCCATGACACACAAGTTGATCCTCGTGATTGTTCCTTAGCCGTGTGCGGTGCCCCCTTCCACCATATTCCACCTCGGTCATATCGTAGCGGTGCTTAGGCGAAGCCCTGCGTCGGTAGAACATCATCACCGTCATCACGCCGTAATGCTGACGAAACTCTCCCTCAACGTTTTGCTGGATCGGAGCTCGAGGGACGTCACCGAGTTGAACGTGTGCATAACTCGGAGGTGCCGTACGTTCGGTACTTGGATCGGTCGAAACGGGAAGACGTACGACTACTTCCTCTACGTTGTGTCAACGCTTCCGTTGCCGGTCTACGAGGGTACGTAGACAACACTCTCCCCTTTCGTTGCTATGCATCACCATGATCTTGCGTGTGCGTAGGAATTTTTTTGAAATTACTATGTTCCCCAATAGAACGAGCGAGGGGGAGCTCTCCCGGTGGCTGGAAAATGGGGCGCTCACGTGGTGTCCCTAGGCGACGGCGCACAGGAGGAAGAAGAGGGGAGAGATGGGGATCGAGAGAGAGGCTAGGGTTATAGGGTTGGAGGGGGTGCGGTTGGGCCTTGGGCCATTTGGGTGGAGATGGAAAAGGCTAGAGGCCTGGTCGAGTCCCTTTCCTCCTTCTCTTTTCATCTATAGAAAAATAGAAAGAAGAAAAGAGAGAAGAAAAGGTTTCGGAAGAAGTGGGTATGGGGTTAATTTTCTCAGACGGCTTAATCCAAGAAAATAGGAGTGGGCATGGATGCAAGGTTTATATTCAAACACATTTGAATTTAATTCAAATGGGTGAATAGGGAGTGGGGGTTTGGAAGGTCTAAAAATGTTGATAATTTTGGTGGAGCTTCGATAAATGCAAATGGAATTATTTCCAATGTTTGGAGACCAAACTTGCAAATAGAAAGGCATGAGATTTGGAGAATGTTCGAAAGGAAATTATTGGAGGCATATAATTTAAACTGCAAGTGTGTTTGAGGGTGGTTCCAAACTAATGGAATATTTCCATATAGCTCCATAATAATATTGGGAGGATATATGCCCTTGATTTAAATGGATCGAAGATCCATCCAATTTATTCATTTGATTTTTTAAAATGGTTGCAAAATTGATGGCATGATGAAATGATGCAATGCAATGCAATAAACAAACAATTCACACGGCAAAACTCAAAAACCATGGAAGGCATCTGGAGCATCGGTCTCGGGCTGTTACAGGTGCCCATCTGGATGTAGGGGGAACCCTATACGGCCGATCTTTCACGAAAGGAGCGGATCCCGCGATGAACACGAGGAACATGAGGGGAAACACGGGGAGACACACGAGAGAATCACTCAAACCAACAGGAATGATCACACATATGCTAGATCCTCGAACACAAAAGAGATCACACAATACAAAGTCAACACGAGAAGATACATAAGGTAATTGGTCTTCTCCAAAGGAGGTCTTGATGGGGCCACTCAAGAGGGAGTCTTGAATCCAAGAGGATCTTCTTCGTAGAGGGGTCGCGGTCTCTCTCAAGGAGTAGATCCATATGGACGAGCGAGCCTCTATCTCACAAACGAGCTATCACAACGCTAACCCTAGAAAAGAGGAGGAGTAGGTGTATATAGTCTTAGAGGTCGAAGGGGTACATGGGCTTTGGCCCAACACGAAATCAGCACACAGGCGTCGGACGTCCGGTAGTTACCGGTCGTCCGGAAGCTCGCAAGGGTCCGGACATCTGGTGCTCATCAGGCGTCCGTAGATTCGGCTCGGATGTGCTTTGGTCGGACTTTCGGTCGGGGTCGGATGTCCAGGGCGTCGGTCATCTGGTGGTCTTCGGAAATCCGGCGTTTTGGCTCGGGTGTGGTAGTGCCGCTCATCCGAAGGGGGGTCGGTCATCCGGAGCCTGGAGTTTGTCGGACGTCCGAGGTTCGCCGGTCGTCCGGTGACTGGGAGTTTCGAGCAGTCCTTCTTCTGGACCACTGAGCTTGGTGTCCTCGCCGTCTTGTCCGTTGATCTGTGGCTTTCCTCCAAGTACCTGATCACACATAGGTTTTTCTGCTTGAGGTAATAACCATGTCTCATGCATAGAAAGTGGTAGTTCGGAGAGGAGCGAGTTCACCTTATCTTTGATAGCCTTTGCTCGTGCTCTTGTCATTAGTCCAAGTGGTGTCATAGGGGACATAGGTAGGTCCATGGGGATGACCTTGGGATGCTCCGCATCATCTCCCCTCCCTTGGGAAAGATCTGACCTCAGATAGAATTCTTCATCGCCATGGTAGGGCGAGAGATCCTTGAAGTTGAAGACGTCGCTTACGTTGTACTTGTCATGCAGGAGGTCGATCTTGTAAGCATTGTTGTTGTAGTGTGCAAGCACCTTGAAGGGTCCATCCGCTCGTGGTAGAAGTTTGGACTTGCGTTCGTTGGGAAAGCGGTCCTTGCAAAGGTGTAGCCACACAAGATCTCCATTGTTGAATACCATGGGGTGCTTGTTGATGTTGAGCTTGGTCGCAAGTCTTTGTACTTGGCGCTTGATGGTGTGCCTTGTATCTCAATGCACCTTCTTGAGATGGTTCACATGTGCACTTGCGTCCATATTGATGCGCTCTTGTAGTGGTAGAGGGAAAAATGTCCAATGGGGATAATGGGTTGAATCCGTAGACGACCTCGAAGGGGGACTTGCCGGTAGTTGAGTGTCTTGCGCGGTTGTAGGCGAACTTGGCGATAGGTAGACACTCCTCCCACTCCTTGATGTTCCTCTTGATTAGCACGCGAAGTAGGGCGGAGAGTGTGCGGTTGGTCACCTCCGTTTGGCCGTTGATTTGTGGATGGTAAGCCGTGGAGAAGAGTAGCTTGATTCCTAGCTTGGCGCATAAGGTTTTCCAAAAGTAACTCAAGAACTTGATGTCGCGATCTGAGACAATCATCTTTGGCACTCCATGTAAGCAAAGTATTTCCCTACATAATAGATTTTCAACATGTGAAGCATCGTCTATCTTGTTGCAAGGAATGAAATGTGCCATTTTTGAGAATCGATCCACAACAACAAAGATGGAATCCTTTCCATTTCTAGTTCTAGGCAAACCAAGCACAAAATCCATGCTAATATCTTCCCATGGTTGATACGGAATTGGAAGAGGCATATAGAGACCATGGGATTGAGCTTTAGACTTAGCTTTGCGACATGTAGAGCATCCGTTGGTGAAGCGGTTGACGTCATGGAACATCTTGGGCCAATAATAGTTCTTGGAGAGCGTAGCAAAAGTCTTGTCGCATCCAAAATGTCCCATTAGTCCTCCTCCATGAGATTCTTGCAAAAGCAACAAACGAAGAGAAGACTCGGGGATGCATAGTTTGTTAGCTCTAATAAGATAACCATCTTTGATATAATAGCGATCCCAAGAGGTATGCGTCAAACACTTGGCATAAGGAATAGCAAAAGTAGGATCATGTGCATACAAGTCTTTTATGTGCTCAAAGCCAATGACATCCAATTCAAGTTGAGTAACAAGCATACATATGTGGGAAAGAGCGTCCGCCCCACCATTTTCCTTACCTTTAATGTACTTGATGATATAAGGAAATGACTCAATGAATTCACACCATTTAGCATGACGCTTGTTCAACTTAGTTTGACCCTTAAGGTATTTAAGCATTTCATGGTCGGTATGGATGACAAATTCATGAGGGCGAAGATAATGTTCCCATTCACGCAAAACTCGCACTAAAGCATATAACTCTTTGTCATAGATGGGGTAATTGAGTTGCCCTCTGGAGAGTTTTTCACTAAAGTAAGCTATGGGGCGCTTCTCTTGCGTTAACACACCTCCTATGCCATTACCACTAGCATTGCAATGAATCTCAAAGGGTTTGTCAAAGTTGGGTAATGCAAGCACGGGAGCATGAGTAAGAAAATTCTTAAGCTCATTGAATGTGGTATCTTGGGAGAGTCCCCAAACAAAAGGCGCATTCTTCTTACTCAAAGCATGCAAAGGTGAAGCAATGGTGCTAAAGTCCTGCACAAATCTACGGTAGAAACCGGCTAAGCCAAGGAAGCTACGCGCTTGTTGCAAGTTGGTTGGTTGTGGCCAAGTTTTAATAGCATTGATCTTAGAGTCATCAAGATGAACACCCTTAGAGGACACAACAAAACCCAAGAAAACAAGCTTATCAACGCCAAAAAGGCATTTTTCCATGTTAGCATAGAGATGCTCTTTTCGAAGAGTTTGCAAAACGGTTCGAACATGGGTGGCATGATCTTTGAGAGATTTGCTAAAAACAAGGATATCGTCGAAGTAGACCACAACAAACTCACCAATGTAAGGGCAAAAGACATAATGCATAAGACGCATGAAAGTACTCGGTGCTTCTGATAAACCCATAGGCATGACTAACCACTCATACAAACCAAACTTTGTTTTGAAAGCGGTCTTCCATTCATCACCCTCTTGTATGCGGATTTGATAGTAACCACTTTTAAGATCAATTTTGGAAAAAAATAGTGGCATCGCTAAGTTCATCAAGCATATCATCAAGGCGTGGAATGGGGTACCATTAGCGAACGGTGATAGCATTGATGGGTCTACAATCGAAACACATGCGAAAGCTACTATCTCTTTTTGGCACAAGAATGACCGGTACGGCACAAGGACTCAAACTTTCGTGCACATGTCCATGGTCAATGAGATGTTTTACTTGCCTTTGTATTTCTTTGGTTTCTTCGGGGTTGACGTAGTAGGGAGCTTTGTTAGGAAGAGGAGCTCCAGGGATGAGGTTGATGCAGTTCTCGATGCCTTGTGGTGGAGGTAGACCCAGAGGTAGCTCGTCGGGGAAAACATCTTGGAATTCGTGCAAAAGATAAGACAATACTAGATGTAGATCGTGAGAGGTGTTAGCTTTTGGTGCCTCGTCCTTGCACAAAATGACATAGTGTAGGACACTAGATGGGTTCTCAGGCACTTCTCTTATCTCGCATTTGGTGGCAAATAGAACTAAGTTCTTCTTTTCGCTCATCGTGGAGGCACTCATTTTGGGCATGTGGCGCTCACTCTCTTTTTGGTGGTTCGCTCTCTCACTATTCTCTCCATGATGGGTGGCTTGCTTTGTCGGCGATCACTTGGCTTGGAGACATAGGACGAAGTATGTACTCCTTTCCTTTCATCTTGAAGATATAGTGGTTCGTCGGCCATTGTGGATGACATCTCTATCAAATTTCCATGGTCGTCCGAAAAGAAGGTGGCAAACGGTCATTGGAACGACATCACACTCCAAAGTGTCTTCGTAAGCTCTGATTTTGAAGGAGACTTGCACTCTATGCTCGACTTGGATCGTGCTGGAGTCGCCTAGCCATTGAACTTTGTAGGGATGTGGGTGCTTCGTCTTGGGCAATTGGAGCTTGGAGAAAAGTTCTTCACTTGCTAAGTTATGACAACTCCCTCCATCGATGATGACCTTGATGGACCTTCCATTGATGCAGGCCTTGGTATGAAAAATATGGAATCTTTGGTATTCTTGCTGTTGATGTTGAAGAGTCAAGACCTTGGATACAACGAGAGTGGGACTTGAATCTTCGTCACAGAATACTTGTTCCTCTTCATCGTTCACTTGCCGGTGCATGGCGACTTGCTCAAGTGCTTCCGTTTCTCCTTCACTCACGGAGTCATATGTACAATCGTCATTGAGGATCATGGTTCGCTTGTTGGTACACTCAAAGGACTTGTGGCCTTGTCCTCCGCATGTGAAGCATTTGAAGGAACTTGTCTTGACGGTCTCATCGGTTGGGGTAGATGATGATGAAGCTCTCGGCTTGAAGTTTCTTGTTGTAGGAGGATGACTTGAGGTTGTCGAAGCTTTCTTGTAACTCGACTTGTCGACGGTGCTTGTAGAATGCTTGGTTGAAGTAGACGGTGTTGGAGTCGTTGAAGCTTGGGTGTTGGAGAAGCCATAGGACTTGGATGAGAACTTGGCATACTTGAAGTCATCTTGCACTTGACGTTCCGCTTTGGTAGCTTGATGCACTAGCTCGATGAGGTTCAAGTATGGTTGGAAATTGGCGATCTTCTTGATAGGGTGATTGAGTCCATTCAAGAAACGTGCCATAGTTTGCTCATCATCTTCCGTGACATTGGCTCGTATCATGGAAATCTCCATTTCCTTGTAGTATTCTTCAACGCTCTTGGTTCCTTGCTTGAGGAGTTGGAGTTTCTTGAAGAGGTCGCGGTTGTAGTAGATTGGCACGAAGCATGCTCTCATGACATCCTTCATTTGCGCCCAAGTAGTGGTGGGTGGTTCACCTCTTGCCTCTCGACGCTCAATGACTTGTTCCCACCAAATGAGGACATAGTCTTGGAACTCAAGGGATGCCATCGCGATCTTCTTCTCTTCTTCATAGTTGTGCAAACGGAAGATTTTGTCAACCTTCAATGCCCATGAAAGGTACTCTTCGGGATCATTGCTTCCATTGAACTTGGACATGGTCAACTTTAACTTGCCATAGCGTTGCTCTTCATTGTGTTTGGATCAGGGATGATGACGTCCTTGACGAGGAGGATCGTCTCTCACAACTTGCTCTTGTCATGGAGGATTTCCAATGTCTTCTTGCTCTTGTTGAACTTGATGTTCTTAGCGAGCTTGTGGAGGAACTTGTCGAGCTTGACGATGCACGCGAGCTTGATATATTCGTTCGTGGACTTCATCATAGAGCGCTTCTTGATGCTCACGAGCTTGTCGGACTCGGTTGGCTACGGCTCGACTTGAAATCTGGGAGGGCTTGTTCCGCCTCAAGTGCTTGAGCTTCTCGCAATTTTTGTTCTTGACGTTGTGCCTCGGCATCTTGTGCATCTTCGTGTAGGCGTGCTCGCTCTTCCTCTTCATGTTGGCGTTGGTGTTGCCGATCTCGTGCTTGCGCAAAGGTTGCTTGGTTTTGACGATGTCGTTGTTCTTGAGAGTTGTTGTCGTGTAGAGGGTTGCAGTTTGCTTGATGATCTTGGCGCGCGACACGTCGAAGAGTATTGAATGTTGGTGTACTTGAGCCTGAGATGGTGTAGTCGGAGTGTCGACTTGAGCGGCTCCGTCTTGATGAGGACGGAGTGGAAGAAGTGCGATTGAGCAACAAAGCACGAATCTCGTCCATTCTTGCGCCATTCTCTTGCTTGTGGTCGTCGAGCTTGTGGTCGAAATAGTCTCTTGTGCGTTGCTCGGATAGTCGCAAGTCGGTGGCGAGGTTGTCGATGCGGTCACTCATTGCTTGTTGCTCTTGATGCAAAGCATGTTCTGCACCAAAGAGGTGGCTCTTTGTGACGTAGGAGGTCATGCCGTCGTCTTGCTCGATGTACAGTAGGTTGGTAGAAGTACTTGGCCTATCCATCATTCCAAACAAATATGTGAGTGGGAGAAAGAGAAGAACTTATACCAAATGTACCTTGACCTATGTTGAAGATGGATCAATGATCACTCAATGTGGAACAAGGAAATAGCACAATTGGTACCAATTCTTGTTGGTTTCTAACACCTACACAAGTAAAAGCTTATGGTGGAGCTCGGTTATGATGGTGGTACAAACTTTGATGCAATTGTTAGTGAGCTTCAATAATGTTGGAAAAGATTCACAAATTTGTGATGCAATAAGTAGACCAATAGCAAAATATGGTACACTGAAACACACATGGAAAGAAATAAATTGGGTCATGCAACCAAGGATGAGCCAAAATGTGGAGTCCACAAAAATGCTCTTGTTGCATAACACTAGAGAGACGCTAGCACGATTGCACAATAGGCGGATACGAAGACTTGTGCACAACCTACTAAGCAAAAATGCAACGACTTCTATTCCAAGTATGCTCTATGTATGGTATTCCGATGATATGATCCAAGATGATCTAGTATGACAATATTAATGTTGTATGATGCTATGGTTCTTGCTTAAAAGCTTTTCTCTTATCTTTCCCTTTTGCTTAATAGATTGTTTGGCTCTTTTCTTTTGAGCTCTTTTCTCATGCAATGCTTCAGGAACAAAGATAGCAATTGTGTATGCGATGACAACTTTGTGACACGAAAGATGATACCAAGATATGCATGATACGTCCCCGTCGTATCTACTTTTCCAAACACTTTTGCCCTTGTTTTCGACTCTAACTTGCATGATTTGAATGGAACTAACCCGGACTGACGCTGTTTTCAGCAGAATTACCATGGTGTTATTTATGTACAGAAACAAAAGTTCTCGGAATGACCTGAAACTTCACGGAACAACTTTTTGGAAATAACAAAAAATCCTTTCAAAAGATGAAGGCCAGGGGGCCCACCACCTGTCCACGAGGGTGGGGGCGCGCCTGCCCCCTAGGGCGCGCCCCCTACCTCGTGGGCCCCCTGGAGCTCCTCCGACCTCAACTCCAACTCTATATATTTGGTTTCGGGGAGAAAAAAATAAGAGAGAAGAATCCATCGCGTTTTACGATATGGAGCTGCCGCCAAACCCTAAAACCTCTCGGGAGGGCTGATCTGGAGTCCGTTCGGGGCTCCGGAGAGGGGAATCCATCGCCATCGTCATCATCAACCATCCTTCATCACCAATTTCATGATGCTCACCACCGTGCGTGAGTAATTCCATCGTAGGCTTGCTGGACGGTGATGGGTTGGATGGGATCTATCATGTAATCGAGTTAGTTTTGTTAGGGTTTGATCCCTAGTATTCACTATGTTCTAAGATTGATGTTGCTATGACTTTGCTATGCTTAATGCTTGTCACTAGGGCCCGAGTGCCATGATTTACCTATTATGTTTTCATCAATATATGAGAGTTCTTGATCCTATCTTGCAAGTCTATAGTCACCTATTATGTGTTATGATTCGTTAACTCCGAAGTGACAATAATCGGGATACTTACCGGTGATGACCTTAGTTTGAGGAGTTCATGTATTCACTATGTGTTAATGCTTTGGTCCCGTACTCTATTAAAAGGAGGCTTTAATATCCCTTAGTTTCCATTAGGACCCTGCTGCCACGGGAGGGTAGGACAAAAGATGTCATGCAAGTTGTTTTCCATAAGCACGTATGACTATATTCGGAATACATGCCTACATTACATTGATGAACTGGAGCTAGTTCTATGTCACCCTAGGTTATGATTGTTACATGATGAACCGCATCCGGCATAATTCTCTATCACCGATCCATTGCCTACGAGCTTTCCATATATTGTTCTTCGCTTATTTACTTTTCCGTTGCTATTGATATCATCACTACAAAATACCAAAAACATTACTTTTGCTACCATTACCTTTTGCTACCATTACCACTACTATCATATTACTTTGCAACTACACACTTTGCTGCAGATATTAAGTTTCCAGGTGTGGTTGAATTGACAACTCAGCTACTAATACTTGAGAATATTTTTTGGCTCCCCTTGTGTCGAATCAATAAATTTGGGTTGAATACTCTACCCTCGAAAATTGTTGCAATCCCCTATACTTGTGGGTTATCAAGACTATTTTCTGGCGCCGTTGCCGGGGAGCATAGCTCTATTCTTTGAGTCACTTGGGATTTATATCTGCTTATCATTATGAAGAACTTGAAAGATCCAAGAACTAAGATTTATCCCTCAACTACGAGGGGAGGTAAGGAACTGCCATCTAGCTCTACACTTGATTCACCTTCTGTTTTGAGTAAGCTTGCGACACCTAAACCTGCTTCTGCTATTCGTTCTGATATGTCGCATGTTATTGATGATGCCACCTCTGCTATACATGATACTTATGATGAAACTACTTCTATGCTTGATACTACTGTGCCACTTGGTGAATTTATTGATGAACAAATTGCTAGGGCTAGAGAGAATGAAAATATTGAATCTGATAATATTCATGAAAGTGATGATGAAGACTCACCTGTTATTCCTGAGGGTTATGTTTTTGATAAAGAAGCTTCTTTAGCTATTTTAGCTTGCAAAGATAGATACGAGCTCAAGAGGTTATTAGCTAAATGGAAGCAGCAATCTCTTAATGCTAGAATGAAACCTGACCCTGCTTTTGCTACTTCACCTATCTTTGTTACTGATAAGGATTGTGAATTCTCTGTTGATCCTAATATAATTACTTTGGTTGAATCTGATCCTTTTCATGGCTATGAATCTGAAACTCTTGTGGCACATCTTACTAAATTAAATGATATAGCCACCCTGTTCACTAATGATGAGAGAACTCTTTACTTTTATATCCTTAAAATATTTCCGTTCTCATTAAAGGGTGATGCTAAGATATGGTTTAATTCTCTTGATCCTAGTTGTGTGTGTAGTCCCCAGGATATGATTCATTACTTCTCTGCTAAATATTTCCCTGCTCATAAGAAACAAGCTGCTTTAAGGGATATATATAATTTTGTGCAAATTGAATAAGAGAGTCTCCCACAATCTTGGGGGAGGCTTCTCAAGTTACTCAATGCTTTGCCTGATCATCCTCTTAAGAAAAATGAAATACTTGATATCTTTTATAATGGACTAACCGATGCCTCCAGAGATTACCTGGATAGTTGTGTTGGTTCTGTTTTCAGGGAAAGAACACTGGATGAAGCTGAAATTCTATTGAATAATATGTTGACAAATGAAAATAATTGGACACTTCCTGAGCCAGCTCCGGAGCCAATTCCTGAGCCTATTCCTAAACCAACTCCGAAGAAGAGGGGTATTCTATTTCTTAGTCATGAAGATATGCAAGAGGCAAAGAAATCTATGAAAGAAAAAGGTATTAAAGCTGAAGATGTTAAGAATTTACCTCCTATTGAAGAAATACATGGTCTTAATTTACCGCCTGTTGAAGAAACATATGATCTTAATCCTTTACCTATTGAAGAAACTCATGGTCTTGATAACCCGACACAGGTAGTAAAGGTAAATTCTCTCTATAGATATGATAAAGCTGAAATCCCATTTACTAAGTTTGCTAGCCCATGCTTAGATGAGTTTGATAAATTTATGGTTAAGCAAGAAGATTCTAATGCTTATTTTGGTAGACAATTGAAATACAATTCAAATATGCTTGAACACTTGGGTGATTATATGGCTAATGTTAAAGGTGAACTTAAACTTATTAGTAAACATGCTTCTATGGTTACCACTCAAGTAGAACAAGTACTTAAAGCTCAAAATGATTTTCTCAATGAATTGAATAGTAAGAATAATGATAATGCTGTTAGAGTTATGACTAGAGGTGGTAGAATGACTCAGGAACCTTTGTATCCTGAAGGCCACCCTAAGAGAGTTGAGCAAGATTCTTAGAGAAATAATGTGGATGCACCTAGTCCTTCTAAAAGGAAGAAAAAGAAAAATGATAGGACTTTGCATGCTTCTAGTGAACCTGTTATTGAAACACCTGAGAATCCAAATGATATTTCTATCTCTGATGCTGAAACACAATCTGGTAATGAACCTGAAACTAGTGATAATGTTAATGATAATGTTCATGATGATGCTCAACCTAGTAATGATAATGATATAGAAATTGAACTTGTTGTTGATCTTGATAACCCACAATCAAAGAATCAACGTTATGATAAGAAAGACTTTGTTGCTAGGAAACATGGTAAAGAAAGAGAACCATGGGTTCAAAAACCCATGCCTTTTCCTCCCAAATCATCGAAGAAGAAGGATGATGAGGATTTTGAGCGCTTTGCTGAAATGATTAGACCTATCTTTTTGCGTATGCGATTAACTGATATGCTCAAAATGAATCCTTATGCTAAGTATATGAAAGATATTGTTACTAATAAAAGAAAGATACCAGAAGCTGAAATTTCCACCATGCTTGCTAATTATACTTTTAAGGGTGGAATACCAAAGAAACTTGGAGATCCATGAGTACCCACTATACCATGCTCCATTAAAAGAAACTATGTTAAAACTGCTTTATGTGATCTTGGAGCCGGTGTTAGTGTTATGCCTCTCTGTTTATATCGTAGACTTGATTTGAATAAGTTGACACCTACTGAAATATCTTTACAAATGGCTGATAAATCAACTGCTGTACCTGTCGGTATTTGTGAGGATGTGCCTTTTGTAGTTGCAAACGTTACTATTTTAACAGACTTTGTTATTCTTGATATTCTCGAGGACGATAGTATGTCTATTATTCTTGGAAGACCCTTTTTGAATATTGCAGGGGCTGTTATTGATTGCACTAAAGGCAATGTCACTTTTCATGTTAATGGTAATGAGCATACGGTACACTTTCCGAGGAGACAACCTCAAGTTCATAGTATCAACTCTATTGGAAAAATTCCATCAATTATATTTGGAGGTTTTGAATTTCCTCTTCCTACTGTCAAGAAGAAATATGATATTCTTATTATTGGGGATGTGCATATCCCCGTTGAGGTAACATAGTGTTATTCGAAATTTCTCCGGTTCCATGTTATTCGGAATGAGTTTGTTAACAAGACCTGATCAACCTTGTTAGTGGATTCCTTTTGATGAGCATGAGATGGATGAAACTAGAAGGCACAACCTTCTGTACCCTCCTTTTACTTTCTGTTATTTATATTAAATAAAATAAAAATAGTATTTTTTTGTCTGTTATCTGATTATCCGTGCAATATAAAAATACCCCGAAAATAAAAGTTCTCCAAATGCCCTGAAATTTAAATATGATTTTCTCTGGAATATTTGAGAATATTTGGCACTGAGAACACAAAAGGGGGGTCATCCACCTAGCCACGAGGGTCAGGGGCGCGCCCCCCCTGCCTCGTGGGCCCACGGTGGCCCTCCTCCACTTATCCTTTCACCCACACACTCCTTCTTCCTCCCCCAAACACGAATATCCTGCTCAAACCCGAGTCCAAGCTCATTTTGCTGCCATTTTTTTCGATCTCCTTGCTCAAAGCACCTCTCACAAAACTGCTTGGGGAGATTGTTCCTTGGTATGTGACTCCTCCATTGGTCCAATTAGTTTTTGTTCTAGTGATTTATTCATTGAAAATTTTTGCTGCTTAGGTGACCCTGTTCTTGAGCTTGCATATCAAATTTATATGGTCAAAAGTAGTTGTGATGCATGATATAGACCCTAGGCACTTGTAGGAGTAGTTGCTATCAATATTATTGAGTTTGGTTCACTTTTATTTTGAAGTTACTAAAAATTTCAGAATTTTTTAGAAAATAATGAAGAGACTTTTGAGGGGCTCATCGAGCCGAAGCTCGAAGGAAAAGGCACAGAAGCCCAAGTATAATCTGCCTCGCACCACGGAGGTTCGGTCGTGTGAATGGCCTTCCGATGATTTCTTGAGAGCAGCCCGGATTTATGAAGATTTTTATGAATTGGCTAAGAATGCAGGCCTCACCGCTTTCCTCCATGACCAACATGATCAGTATCTCCTACTCACAAATATCTTTGTGCAAAACTTTCATTTCCATTCTAGGAGCTCACCACCTACGGTGGAGTTTTATTTATATGATGAGCATAAGGAGATGTCACTTTATGATTTTTGTCAGGTTTGTTTGGTCCCTTTCGAGGGCACGACAGAGGAACCACATCGCAGCGATGTGGATGGGCTTATTGATATCATCACTGTAGGGGAAACGAGGAAGGTTTCCGATGCACGAATCACTAGCATACATTTCCTATTTTACGCTATTTTGCATTATTTGCTAGTCGTTGCTTAATTGGTCGCGGAAACTGTGGGAACCTTAGTGTTCCTGATATTATTATTTTGCTCCACGGTTTATTCAGTGATAACTCTGTTAGTATGGGCGGCATTATTGCTAAACGGTTAAGTCTGAACCGTACAAAGGGCCCCATCTTTGGAGGCATCTATGCTTCACGCCTAGCTGCACATTTTAACATACCTATTAGGCATTATGAGAAGGAAGAAAAAGTGCTGCCTCGTGTTTATTTAGATTATAAGAGTATGGTAGCACATGATTTTATTGTTAAGAATAGGGAAGGAGAGCTTAAATACAAATTGTTCTTTGATAAACATCATCAAGAGACTATTACCCTGCCTGCTCCTTCCTTGTTTGATTTATCTGCAGGCCAGTACCTTGTTCCATTAGAGGCTATTCACGCCTATCGGAACCCTACATTAGCCACAGAGCCAGAGCCAGAACCACAAGTTGATCCTCCACGACAGTCTAATTACCAGTGGGATCCAGAGATGATTGCCAACCAGTGGCAATCGGAGTCTTCTTCGCAGTACGACCCCAACTATTATTATGGATATCCGTCAGGCCAACCATGGCCATAGACCAACTTAGGCCCAAAAGCCTAAGCTTGGGGGAGTACATATTTCTCACCGACATTACATTTATATTCACACACTCATTGCCACATGTCGGTGCTCATACTTTTTCATTGTATCATCCATGCTAGTTTATTTCCCTTTTTATGCTTTCTTCTTGTGTGTTTGATAAACCTTAAGAAAAACAAAAAAAATCAGTTGCAGCTTTTAATTAGTTTACTTTCCATGCTTGTAGTAGTAATTAAAAAGAAAACCCAAAAAGATTTCATGTTCTTCTTGTACTTGTTGGGAGCTCTCCCGTGTAAATAGTTTTATTTATTTTCTTTTCTTTGGGGGTCGATAGGAGAAGACCATAATTAAATTGTTGAAGTGGCTCTTATATGCATTATTGTTGATCTAACAAAAGAGCCCATATTGCCTTGTCTTCTCCTGTTTATTGAATGCTTGCAAATTCCATCTTAGTCCAATGCACGTGCACTATTATTATTATCCACATTGTTCGGTCGTTCAAGTGAAAGGCAATAATGATGATTATATGATGAACTTATTGAGATGAGAAAAGACGGAATGAACTCGACCTCTCTTGTTTTTGTAAATATGATTAGTTCATCGTTCCTGATTCAGCCTATTATGAATAAACATGTTTGCAATGACAACTAGAGATCATAGTTCTTGTGCCATGCTTGATTAGCTAGGAGCTTATAATGGTTTACCTTGCGTGCCAACATGCTATTAAAATGGTTGTGATGTGGTATGATAGGGTGGTATCCTCCTCTAAATGATTTAAGTGACTTGACTTGGCGCATGTTCACACATGTAGTTGAAACAAAATCAACATAGCCTTCACGATATTTATGTTCATGGTGGATTATATCCTACTCATGCTTGCATTCGGTGTTGATTAATTTTAATGCATGTTCATGACTGTTGTCGCTCTCTAGCTGGTCGCTTCCCAGTCTCTTGCTAGCCTTCACCTGTACTAAGCGGGAATACTGCTTGTGCATCCAACTCCATAAACCCCAAAGTTATTCCATATGAGTCCACCATACCTACCTATATACGGTATCTACCTGCCGTCCCAAGTAAATTAGTATGTGCCAAACTCTAAACCTTCAAATAAATATACAGTTTTGTATGCTCGAATAGCTCATGTATCAACTAGGGTTGTCCGTATCTTCCATGTTAGGCAGGTTATTCTCAAGAGGAGTGGACTCTGCTCCTCACTCACGAGAAAGTGGCTGGTCACCGGGATGCCCAGTCCCATGCTTTGTGCAAATCAAATCAAAATAATTGCAAACAGAACTCCCCCTGGGACTCTTGTTAGTTGGAGGCACTCGTTGTTTCGAGCAAGCCAGGGATTGATGCTTGTTGGTGGAAGGGGGAGTATAAACTTTACCATTTTGTTTGGGAACCGCCTATAATGTGTGTAGCATGGAAGATATTTCCATCTCTTGGTTGTTATGTTGACAATGAAAGTATACCACTCAAAATAATATTCACCTCTATTTCAAAACCGAGCTCTAGCACCTCTACAAATCCCTGCTTCCCTCCTCGAAGGGCCTATCTATTTACTTTCATGTTGAGTCATCATTCTCTTATTAAAAAGCACCAGCTGGAGAGCACCGTTGTCATTTGCATTCATTACTATTAGTTTACATTGAGTATGACTTGACTGGATCTCTTTTACCATGAATTACAATGTCTAGTCAGTCCTTGATCTTTAAAGGTGCTCTGCATTTATGTTTTGCGGTCTCAGAAAGGGCTAGCGAGATACCATCTTGTTATATCATATTATGATTGTTTTGAGAAAGTGTTGTCAAACGAGATTTATTATTATTGCTCGCTGGTTGATTATGCCATTGATATGAGTAAACTTGAGACCTAAGCATTATTATGAATGTGGTTAGTCATAATCTTTGCTGAAAAACTTGAATGCTGGCTTTACATATTTACAACAACAAGAGCAAACAGAGTTTGTAAAAGTTTTTCTTTATCACTTTCAGTTTATCAACTGAATTGCTTGAGGACAAGCAAGGGTTTAAGCTTGGGGGAGTTGATATGTCTCCGTCGTATCTACTTTTCCAAACACGTTTGCCCTTGTTTTGGACTCTAACTTGCATGATTTGAATGGAACAAACCCGGACTGACGTTGTTTTCAGCAGAATTACCATGGTGTTATTTATGTGCGGAAACAAAAGTTCTCGGAATGACCGGAAACTTCATGGAACAACTTTTCAGAAATAATAAAAAAATCCTTGCAAAAGATGAAGGCCAGGGGGGCCACCACCTGTCCACGAGGGTGGGGGCACGCCTGCCCCCTAGGGCGCGCCCCCTACCTCGTGGGCCCCCTGGAGCTCCTCCGACCTCAACTGCAACTCTATATATTTGGTTTCGGGGAGAAAAAATCAGAGAGAAGAATTCATCACGTTTTACAATATGGAGCCGCCGCCATGCCCTAAAACCTCTCGGGAGGGCTGATCTGGAGTTCATTCGGGGCTCCAAAGAGGGGAATCCGTCGCCATCGTCATCATCAACCATCCTCCATCACCAATTTCATGATGCTCACCGCCGTGCGTGAGTAATTCCATCGTAGGCTTGCTGGACGGTGATGGGTTGGATGGGATCTATCATGTAATCGAGTTAGTTTTGTTAGGGTTTGATCCCTAGTATCCACTATGCTCTGAGATTGATGTTGCTATGACTTTGCTATGCTTAATGCTTGTCACTAGGGCCCGGGTGCCATGATTTCAGATCTGATCCTATTATGTTTTCATCAATATATGAGAGTTCTTGATCCTATCTTGCAACTCTATATTCACCTATTATGTGTTATGATCCGTTAACCCCAAAGTGACAATAATCGGGATACTTACCGGTGATGACCATAGTTTAAGGAGTTTATGTATTCACTATGTGTTAATGCTTTGGTCCGATACTCTATTAAAAGGAGGCCTTAATATCCCTTAGTTTCCATTAGGACCCCGCTGCCACGGGAGGGTAGGACAAAAGATGTCATGCAACTTATTTTCCATAAGCACGTATGACTATATTCGGAATACATGCCTACATTACATTGATGAACTGGAGCTAGTTCTGTGTCACCCTAGGTTATGATTGTTACATGATGAACTGCATCCGGCATAATTCTCTATCACCGATCCATTGCCTACGAGCTTTCCATATATTGTTCTTCGCTTATTTACTTTTCCATTGCTATTGCTATCATCACTACAAAATACCAAAAAACATTACTTTTGCTACCATTACCATTTGCTACCGTTACCACTACTATCATATTACTTTGCTACTAAACACTTTGCTGCAGATATTAAGTTTCCAGGTGTGGTTGAATTGACAACTCAGCTGCTAATACTTGAGAAAATTGTTTAGCTCCCCTTGTGTCGAATAAATAAATTTGGGTTGAATACTCTACCCTCGAAAACTGTTGCGATCCCCTATACCTGTGGGTTTTCAATTCACCAATGATATGTATGTATGTTATGGGAAGTATGATCACTAATGTGCAGAAGTCACGTTGCTAGCAATACTCAAAGGCTAGTCTCGATGGGTAAGATACGCAAAATTGGGCTATGATGGCTATCAATGTAATGGCAAGAATGATGTATCACGATACCAAAGATGATGTTACCGTTCTTGCTTATGGTATGGTGTCAGAAATGTTTAGTGGTTGTTGTCGATGACGAATCCGTGGTGAAGATGAGCGGCGGTGATGTTGATGTCGAACCATACGTAAATAGCCGAAACACAATAGGACACAGAACCGCAACTCAAATTCTCAAAGCACAATGTGGCAAAAACGTATCGGAGTGCGAAATGAGTAAGCAATGGTGATTGCAGAAAGTGGTGGTGGTATGGGGATGCATATGCAGAAGTGGTGCGGTGGCTGAAATTTTCGGGGGGGGTTCAGTTTCGTCAGGGTTTTACGGACGTCCCGGGGTTTACGGTCGTCCGATCATCGGACGAACGGTGCCTGTGCGAAATTCCGGGCACGGAATGAACTTCGAGGTGGATGTGGCAAAAAAGGTCAAATCCCGGCTATTCAATGGATGAAAGAGGTGGAGACGAAGGGGAAAGGCTAGATCCACTCAAGGCAAAGCAAATCCACGAATAAAATCCAACAAAATTTCATCACACCAACAAATCACAAAAAAAAATTGGGCTATTTTTGTGGGGAATTTTTGAAATAGGGACAAATTCAACAAAACAAGGCTAGAAAACACAATAGGGAGGCTCCAAAATCGTGATCAACGTGGCTCTGATACCAAGATGATGTAGGGTGGAACCCTATACGGCTGATATTTCATGAAAGGAGCGGATCCCGCAATGAACACAAGGAACACAAGGGGACACACTAGGGGAAACACGAGAGAATCACTCGGACCAACAGGAATGATCACACATATGCTATATCCTCAAACACAAAAGAGATCACACGATCCAAAGTCAACACGGGACGATACATAAGATAACCGGTCTTCTCCAAAGGAGGTCTTGATGGGGCCACCCAAGAGGGGGTCTTGAATCCAAGAGGATCTTCTCCGTAGAGGGCTCGCGGTCTCTCTCAAGGAGTAGATCCATATGGATGAGCGAGGCTCTATCTCACAAATGAGCTATCACAACACTAACCCTAGAAAAGAGGAGGAGGAGGTGTATATATAGTCTTAGAGGTCGAAGGGGTACACGGGCTTCGGCCCAACATGAAATCAGCACACATGCGTCGGACGTCCGGTAGTTACCGTCGTCCGGAGGCTCGTGAGGGTCCGGACATCCGGTGCTCATCGGGCATCCGTAGATTCGGCTCGGATGTGCTTTGGTCGGATGTCTGGTCGGGGTCGAATGTCCAGGGCGTCGGTCGCCCGATGGTCTTCGGAAATCCGGCGTTTCGACTCGGGTGTGGTAGCGCCGGTCGTCCGGAGGGGGGTCAGTTTTCCGGAGCCTGGAGTTCGTCGGACATCCGAGGTTCGCCGGTCGTCCGGTGATTGGCAATTTCGAGTAGTCCTTCTTCTTGACCATTGAGCTTGGCGTCCTCACCGTCTTGTCCATTGGGTGTAGCTGATGTGTGGCTTTCCTCCAAGTACCTGATCACACATAGGGTTTTTGCTTGAGGTAGTAGCCATGTCTCATGCATAGAAAGTGGTAGCTCAGAGAGGAGCGAGTTCACCTTATCTTCGATAGCCTTTACTCGTGCTCTTGTCATTGGTCCAAGTGGTGTCGTAGGGGACATAGGTAGGTCCATGGGGATGACCTTGGGATGCTCTGCATCACATCTTCTGCTATATGAAGCTATTTTCCCTAAGAAAAATAAGAAAAAGACTTCCAAGATGAAGCAACGTCATCCCAAGGCGTAACTTGGGCAGGAGCACTTTTGATCTTCGGCGGAGCGATTCCGCCGGGGAAACTTCCCTCCAGGAGAGGGAAATTGAGGCTATCGACATCACCAACGATCTTATCATCATGGGAGGACCGATCTTCATCAACATCTTCACCAGCACCATCTCATCTCAAACCCTAGTTCATCTCTTGTATTCAATCTTTGTCCCAAAACCTCAGATTGGTACCTATGGGTTGCTAGTAGTGTTGATTGCATCTTGTAGTTGACGCTAGTTGGTTTATTTGGTGGAAGATTAAATGTTCAAATCCTCAAGCATATTGAATACACCTTTGATCTCGAAAATGAATATGATTTGTGAGTAGTTAATTTTGTTCTTGAGGACATGGGAGAAGTCTTGTTATAAGTAATCATGTGAAGTTAGTATTTGTTCGATAATTAGATGATATTTATGTGGTTGCATCCTATAGTGGTGTCATGTGAACATCGACTAAATGACACTTCACCATACTTGGGCCGAAGGGAAGGCATTGTGGCGTAATAAGTAGATGATGGGCTGCTAGAGTGACATAAGATTAAACCCTAGTTTGTGTGTCATTCCGTAAGGGGCAGATTTGGATCCATATGTATCATGATATGGTTATATTTATCTTAATTCTTCTTTCGTAGTTGCAGATGCTTGCGAGAGGGGGTAATCGTAAGTGGGATGCTTGTTCAAGTAAGGACAGCACTGATACGTCTCCAACGTATCTATAATTTTTTATTGTTCCATGCTATTATATTATCAATCTTGGATGTTTTATATATAGTTTCAAGCAATCATGTATCATTTTTTGGATCTAACCAATTAACTTAGTGCCCGGTGCTAGTTGCTATTTTTTGCTTGTTTTTAGCTTCACAAAATATCAGTACCAAACGAAGTCCAAATGCCACGAAACTTTTTGGAGATTTTTTCTAGACAAAAGAGACGTTAGAAGCTTCGGGAGATGACCGGACGATAGACTGTGGGCCCACACACACTTGGGCGTGCCCTGGTATGTTGTGGGGCCCACGTGGCTCCGTTCGACCTAACTCCGCCTCTATAAATTCTCTAAAATCGTGAAACCAACAAAGGAGTACATGAAATACTTCTTCCACCGCCGCAAGTTCTAGAACCACGAGATCCCATCTGGAGGCCTTTTTGGCACTCTGCCAGAGGGGGGTTCAATCAAAGAGGGAGCTTTACATCATCCTTGTTGCCCTCTAATGATGCGTGAGTAGTTTACCACGGACCTATGGGTCCATACTTAGTAGCTACATGGCTTCTTATCTCTATTTGATCTTCAACACAATGTTCTCCTCGGTGCTCTTGGAGATCTATTCGATGTAATGACTTTTCTGTGGTGTGTTTGTTGGGATCCAATGAATTGTGAGTTTATGATCAGATCTATCCATGAATACTATTTGAGTTTTCTCTGAACTCTTTTATGCATGATTGTTATAGCCTCGTATTTCTTCTCCGATTTAGTGGTTTGGTCTGGCCAACTAGATTGATTTATCTTGCCATTGGAAGAGGTGCTTCGTGATGGGTTTGATCTTGCGGTGCTCAATCCCAGTGACAGAAAGGGACATGACATGCATGTATCGTTGCTGTTAAGGGCAAAAGATGGGATTTATTTCATACATGAGTTTATCTTGTCCACATCATGTGATCTCGCTTAAGGCGTTACTTCGTTCTTCCATGAACTTAATACACTAGATGCATGCTGGATAGCGGTAGATGTGTGGAGTGATAGTAGTAGATGCAGGATCATTTCAGTCTACTTGTCTTGGATATCTTCATAATTATTTGCTTTTATATCAATTGCTCAACAGTAATTTGTTTACCCACAGTACCTATTTTATGAGAGAAGCCTCTAGTGAAAACTATGGCCCCCGAGTCTATCTTTTGTCATCTATTAAAACCAAAAATACTTTGCTGCAATTTTATTTTACTTATTTTATTTTGTATTTTTGCCCGGTCTGTCTATCAAAAACTACACTATTTAATCTTGCTCGTAACCGTCAAGGCATTGACAACTCCTTGTTTGCGTTGGATTGCAAGTATTTGTTGTTTATGTGCAAGTGTTGTTCACTAGTTGTTGCTTGGTTCTCCTATTGGATTGATAACCCTGGTTTCACAATTGAGGGAAATACTTATCTCGATTGTAGTTCATCATCCTCTCCTCTTCGGGGAAATCCCAATGCTGCTCACAAGTAGCGAACACCCAATCACGGGTCCACCCACATATCAAATTATCAAAGTAGCAAATGCGAATCAACTAAACATGATGAATGTGACTAGACAACAATTCCCATGTGTCCCCGAGAATGCTTTGCTTAGTATCAGAGAATATCCTGGCTTGTCCTTTGCTATAAAAAGGATTGGGCCATCTTGCTGCACCTTTGTTATTACTTCTACATGTTACTTATTGCGAATTATCTTTCTACGAAACTATTTGTTACTACTACTTTCAGTACTTGCAGAGAATACCTTGCTGAAAACCGCTTAGCATTCTTCTGCTCCTCATTGGGTTGGACACTCTTACTCATCAAAAGGACTACGATTGATCCCTTATACTTGTGGGTCATCACGGCGCCCCCTTCCTCCTTGTAGAAGGAAGGGGAGGCCGAATTGGCTGGGGATTCCCCCTCCTTAGCTTGCCAAAGGGAGAGGATTTCCTCCCTTGCGATGCCCCTCTCCTCCTCCCTCCAGCCTATATATACTTGAGGACTTTGGCCCTTTGAAGACACAAGTTTTGGAGCCTCTTCTAGGTCATCTAGACCTAGTTCTAGTTGGTCCTAATTGACTAATTAGTGCTTGGCCTAGTTCCTCTAATCTTCATAATTAGAAGTCCGGTGTGGTTCTAATCTCCTCCCTCTAATTCTCTGGTGACGATTAGCTCTGGATGGCGAAGCGCTGCCAGATCGTGAAGACCGTATGCTTGCAACCAATTTGAGAGGCCGTGCTTTCGGTCTTCCTTTCGAGGGATCGTTCGAGAGTGATTCGCGGGATCTTCATCAATGGTTCGAGGGACTCCAAGTATGATCTATACCGACCGTCTACTTCCGCTGCAACTCCGGAGCCGGTAATGATCATTGATCCAAACCCTTTATGCATCTTCATATTGTTCCTAGATGATCGTAGAGTGATTTTTTTGTTTTCTACTATGTTTCCCAATAGAAGAAGCCCTCCCCCAATAAGAAGAAATAACTCGTTGAAGATTTTGACCCTAAAAATCAATCAGATGACAATGATCCTCCTTGTCCTCGGGAAGAAATTGATGATGTTGTGAGCGATTATGTTAATGTCACCAGATTAATTGTTTCCCTGAATTTGAGGGTTCCTCTTCCTCCTCGGGGCCTGCTGAAACTAAAGCTTCGCAAGACTCCATCAACCACTGTGACCAGGCAACAACATGGGAACACCACTCCTCATCCGATGTCGTCTACTTGAAGAATTTGGTTGTCATAAACAGTGTGGGACTAGTGTGTTTGCTACTGCACACAGAGTGGAAGTTCCTGAAGTCATATGGCGTATCTAAAGATAATTTCCTACAAAGCAATGAGGATTATCATTGAAGATTATGTCTGTCGAAAGTGAGCCCCCCCCCCCAATTGTTGAACTAAAGCAATTGATTCGGTGACTGTCCGAAGAAATTGACTGCAGTCGAGAGGTTTGAAGACGAAGCAAAGACGTAGCATTTGTTTCGTGTTCTTGTTTTGCTTTCTTGACACATAGGACCACCGTACTATTAAGAGGGGTATAGTGTTCGAAGCTTATGATTCTCTGATGCTAAACCCAAATCCTATGAGAGTTGCAAGAAATCTCTTTGTGTTTCGAATAAATAGTTGCCAACAAGAGACAAAGTTCTTCTTCGCTGCGAGAGATTTGATTCGGGTCGAGGAGTTATCATTACTTGCTTCGCAAGAAATGTCACCATTTTGCTCAGAAATCCAACCGTTAGATATGTGTCAGTTGGACATTGGCTAAGTGGTCATGTCCAAAATGGTCTTTTCCCTTCGAGAAGATCGCGGCTATAAATAGCCAACCCCATCCAATGTGCATAGTTGGCTGCTCCGTGTGATTCCAAGAAGATTGTGCGAGCACCCTCTGATAGAGGCGAAGGTGTCCCGAAGTTTCGATGAGATGGTGGCTATCATTTTCTGTGGGAGTCAACCTTGACGATCCGACTACGCACGTGCGAGATGTCACGCCTTAGCAATCGCTAAACCAACTTCCGAGGGGTTATTGACCACGCCGGAGCACGATCAACCTGACCATGAGGGTTTGTTTCCTGCGAGCAAACGAAGAACAACCAAGAAACTGAGATTACAATCTGGATATTGCGAATATAAGAGGAAAGCTTTATTAATGAAGGTGGGGGTCTGTGACGCCTTTGTCTGGTCGTTGCACACAAACGAAGTACACGAAGTTGCAGCTATGGCCAACTTTTGATCTAAACAAAACCCAAAGTATAAACGATGCCCTAAGGGTTGTATATATGGAGGAAGAGGGGGGAATTCCATGGCCCTTGGAGGAGGGGTCCGAAACCAACCCTAACTCTTGTTTCCCCACACATACGAACTCTAAAAACAGCCTATACTTAAGTATTTCGAAAATACATGGACCTGGTTGATGCGGAGCATCCCAAGTTCATCCCCATGGACCTATCAACGTCTCCCACGACACCACTTGCACTACAAAAAAAGACACATCCGTGACATTTTGGGCTGGACGGAAAAAAATTGTCATACTTATGACAAAAAATTGTCATACTTATGACAAAAAATTGTCACACTTCTATGACGATAATTGTGACAAAACCCGGTATCATCATAGATGTGGTGGGATCCTACTTCTATGACAAAAAATCATAACATAAAATGGGCTTCTCATCCTGGGCGGGCCGGAGACGCAGCTGCATGACATTCTTTGGGCCGTCCATGACGGAAAAAACCATGGTAGAAGCGAGGGCGAGGAAAATATCAGGCTGTTCTCGGTTACGGTGGGTGGTCGGGGCCGAGCTATGCACGTTTCTCTCATACACGCACGCACGTAGGTGCGAGGCGTTGGGCTCTAACTGAACCCGAGCGAGGCGTTGGGCTCTAACTGAACCCGAGCGATTCCACTACAGGCTACGCGTTACTGAACCCGAGCGATCGATCGATGGCTGTTAACTGAACCCCATCGAGCGATTCCTTCGCTACTGTTGCTAACTGAAGCCGATCGATGATGCCTATGGATGAACAGTGAGCGTTGCTGGGGGGGTTGGATGAACAGTTCCAAGTGGGGGTGGATGAATAGGCCCCCGTGGTGTTGCCTCTAGATGAACAGGACCCCGATCAATCGAGCCGGTTGGGGCTGGATGAATAGGACTGTCGGATCACTGGTTCCGGTAAAACCCTTGAGGTTCGAACACTGGGGTGCGCACGAAGGTTTTCTCCCTACGATCCACGCCCTAGCTCGCTAAGATCTCACGGATGAACTCGATGAACTCACAAGACAAAGACACAAGATTTATACTGGTTCGGGCCACCGTTGTGGTGTAATACCCTACTCCAATGTGGTGGTGGTGGATTGCCTTTTGGGCCGGTGATGAACAGTACAAGGGGAAGAACAGCCTCCTGAGGTTGAGGTGTTCTTGTGCTTGGTGAACTTGTGTGGTTGGGGATGATCTTGACGATCCATCCTCTTCTCGGTCCGCCTCTATTATGGTGGCTAGTTCTACTTATATAGGCATTGGTCCTCTCCCCAAATATTGAGCAGGAAGGGAGCCAGCAACGACCAATTTGAAAGGGGACAACTAGTACGGCTTATCCTGACAAAAGTGGTCTTCGCCTGCAAAAGGCTCTGGTGGTGACGTAGTCTTGGGCTCCATGGTGACCACCATCTTGCCGTCCTAATAGTCTTGGTCTCGTTGCACCGATATGGAAACCTTTCCTTCATGCCTCGGTACTCCGCGCCTGTGCTTGCCCCCTTGGCACCAAAGAGGAAGCAAGGACACTGTGTGCGCTGGAGCCCGCCTGGTCTCGATCGTCATGGCTCACATCATGAGGACCTCGCGAGGTTTTCCTTGATCTCTCCGCCCCTCGTGAGCCTGCCTGGCGAGGCTGCTCCTGAGGAGGTCTTGCGTCATCTGCCTCGTGAGGCTTGGCCCCTCATGAGGGTCTTGAATACCTCGTCGATGAAGATGGGCCGTACAGGCCTGCCAGCTCAGCCACGCCATGGGCCGCAGGCAGGCAAGTCTGGGGACCCCCGTTCCCAGAACACCGACAGTAGCCCCCGGGCCCAAGGCACGCTCGGGCTTGGCTTCGGGGCGAAGCCAAAGGTCAAGCGCGTAGCGCCGCAGGCCCCAAAAGCCTACGGCCTCGGTTGACACGTGGCAGTTGATTGGACGTTGGCGTCTCCGCTTCCCCACGCTGCCTTGGAATCCGCCTGGCTATGCGGCCCCCGCAACCTACACAATTATTCTTCCATCGCCCACGCCTTGCTTCCCCAGTCCCTCTGCTTCCTCGAGACTATGATCCTCCTCTCCAATCTGACCTGCACTCTGCCTGCTTCATCGCCATGGCGCCGAAACAAGCAGACAAGGGGAAGAAGCCTCTGTCTTCGCCAAGTGCGCCTCCAACCGCCGAGCCTGCAGTCGGCCGATCCTTGGTGCTCAACGACGAGCCTGCAGTCCCATGCTCGCCACCAGTTTCAACGAGTGGGGGGAGACGGTGGCTTGGCCTGCATCTCGCGCTCGCATTGCTCGGGCGGCCACCGAGGTCCCAATCTTCATCGACACCCTTTGGGCAGGCCTGATTCCCCCTTTCTCCGCCTTCTTCAACGCGGTACTTGAACATTACCAGATCCATACGCTCCATCTCGACCCCAATCCGTGACTCTCCTTGTCGTCTTCGCCTTCGTGTGTGAAGCCATGGTGGGCATCGCTCCTTCTGTAGCCCTTCTCCGCCATTTCTTCTCATTGCATCTGACTGATCCCCGGCAAAGCTCGGGGTGCGTGAGCTTCCAGGCTGTGGCCGCGACGGCGGGCGCGGGGGTTGACTTCAAGCTTCCTCCCTCCACGAGCGAGTTTCAGGCACAGTGGGTATTTGTCGACGCCGGTGTGCTCAGCCCTCTGCTCCACGCCCCGTCAGCGCCTGCTGTTTCCCACTCCGGCTGGGGCCACGAGAGGCTCGCAAGCCCCCGTCTTGTCCCCGTCTAGCTCAGGCTAAGGAGCTGAAGGACCGCGGCGTGACCGCACCGATGGTGGTGAAGGAGTTCATCAAGCGCCGGGTTGCTCCACTTCAGCGCTATTCTCGCCCGATGTGGACCTTGCTCAGCAGTCAGGACCATATGAGGTTTCAGGAGTCTGGGCTCCCCCTTGGGATGCGGCAAACGATGCTCAAGGTCCTGACAGGTGTCCCTTCGCCGGACGACTTGCTTGGGAAGAACTGTCTGATGTACCGCTGCAAGAACAAGGCTGAATTTGCAGGGAGCATGCCTCCCTTTGACGAGTGGGGGCTGCGTCTGGACGGCCTGGTGGGGTCCCGCGAGAACCCTGTCAGCGTGGTTCCCCTCTTCGTCGCTGGTGCCGAGCTCGTCCCGAATGTGGGTGCAGGGGGACGAGCGCCGCCAGAGGCTGGCGGCACGAGTGCTGATGCGTGGACGCCGCCTGGGGCTCCTGGGGCGTCGTCCTCAGGATCCCGTGATTCTGGGACGTCGCTCGATGAGACGATGCAGCATGCGGCTCCCAAGGCCGAAACTCCAGAGGCCTTGGGAAGTCCTGGTGAGAGGGCGCCCGACTGTTCTCCACAGCCAGGCACCCCTGAAGTTGTTCCCTCGAGCACTTCTCTGGCTGCACCCCGTACTGTCCGCCACGTTCAGCACTTCGGTCAGCTTTGCATGGACTTCGAGGAGCTCCTCAAGAGGAAAGGATCTCCAAGCGGAAGCGGTATCTTCGGGTCATTGAAGCAACGAAAGTACATCGTTGTAAGTAATGCACCTCGTGATTTCCTGGTTGCTGCTTACCTCCCTTATGCTGGCTCTTCAGGACCCGTTCTGCCAGGGCCGTTGAGTCCCCCGAGAAGCAACCCCCGCCTTCTTCGGCACCCCCGTCGGCCTTGAGCATCCCGAGCCTACATGCCGTGCCCGGAGCCAAGCCGGTCGAGGGGGTGCGCTCGCCTTCATGGCGTTTTGAATCTGCGACTCCGTCGACCTTCCTCCACAGCCTGGCTTGGAGCTTGGCGGGCGTTCCCCGGACTCCTCCTCTGGTCATGGACAGCAGCTTGTTGGCTTCGGTCTTCAGCTCCTCCTCAAGTAGTGGGCCCTGACTGGCCGGTGGCCCTCGTGAGGTCGGGCTGGCACCTGGAGCGGCACCAGCCCACAGCCCCCTGCTGAGAGGGGGTGCGCCGCTCCACGTCTCGCCTGCAGCCCCCGTGGCGGAGGATGAGGTGGGCCGTGCATTGGACTTCGAGCGCAGGCGGAGCATCGTTCATCATGAGCTTTTCCAGGAGGCGATGGGCGCGATGAGCCGACTTGGTGAAGAACTCGCGGGTGTCGACACGCACCTCGAGGCCGAGGGTCTTCGGCTGGCGGAGGATTGGCACAAACTGAAGGCGGCCATCAACCTCGGGCGCCACCAGCCTGAGCTGGACAACAGGAAGGCTGAGGCTTCCCTTGCGGCCTCCCGTGAGGCCTGCTCCCGAGCTCTGGAGGAGGCTTGGAAATTTGGCCGCCATCACGAGGCTGCGGAGAAACGTGCATGGGAGCTCCAAGCCTAGAGCGCTGTCTTGGATCAGCAGGTGGAGGCACGCATTGCTACTCTTGAGTCGTTGAGGGGGTCGCCCGCCGAAGAGGAAGAGATCCAGAAGCGCGAGGGGGCGCTGGCGCTGGAAGCCGTGGAGCGCAGCCTTCAACTCGAACAGCTGGAGACGAGGGAGCGCCAGGTTGCTCAGGCGGAGAATGACGTCGGCGCGCGCGAGGTCAGGGAACAGGAGGAGGTCGACCGCCGTGTGGCCGAGGCTCGCGCGGATCTGGAGAGCAGGCACAACCTGAAGCTGAAGCTCGTGGAAGCTGGGGCCGCTGGTAGGACTACTGCCCTCAAGTCCCGGTTGGTTGAGGTGGAGCAGCGCGAGGAGGCCACCGCATCAGCCCTGGCCTCGGCACAGGCTGCGCTGGTTTCATCCCGCGCCGAGCTGCTGTCTCTTCGGCAGCGGGTCGCCGACGCCGAGTCTGTCGCGCGGCAGAACAGGGACGAAGTGCTTGAGCGGCGGACGTTGGAGCATGTGCACGCCCCCATGCTCGAGGACCTCAGGAACAGGGCCAACACTGCCCTGGGCCATATCTGCGATGAGCATGCTCCTCATCCCCATGCAAACGACTACGCCAGCCACCTCCGCTTCCTTGGGGATGTGGTGACACGCCTGCAGAACCGTTCCGAGAGGGCTCGCCAACTTGTTGAGGAGTGGAGTCGCGGTCTGCTCAGGCGCGCGTTCTTCCGCGTCTTCAGCCACCTCAGGAACATCGACCCCAACTTTGATTTTGACGCCTCCATTGCTCCCGTACTGGAAGCCATCCGGGGCGATCTAGCGCGATGGGTTGAGGATAATGTGGATGCGCTGGTGAGGGCCTTCGCTTCTGACGACGGCGGGGTAGTGGTCGTGGCAGACGAAGGCGTCGTGGTTGACGACGGTGACGCCGGTGTCGGCGAAGGTGGGGGTGATGCCAATGATGGCGACAACGACGCCAGCGGTGCATCAGAAGATGATATGGGAGACGCGGCGAGCGACATATCCGGTTGATTCCTCGTTCCCCTGTTGTTTACCCTGTAAAAACTTGGGCATGGCCCTGGAAGACTGTAAGAGCATTTTGAAAGGGGCAGCCCCTCATGTAAACAATCGTAGCTTTTATCCTTCCGTGCTAAATTGAGTAAGCGTCTTCACGAGCTTACGCATGCCGGGGCAAGGTTGTTGTTGCGGTTTACCTTAGCTTGGACGAGCCCAAACCGGCCCGAGAGATTGCAGGTTTTTTGGGGAGCTCCTGATGAGTTTGTCGACACGCCCGAGGGGGCCGCATGATAAGCAAGCGCCAGCCACGGCTTGGCGCATGCGTGGCTCGTGTGCTTCATGCCCAGCCCGGCTCGTGAGGGGCCCGTGAGGGGGGAGCGACTGGCGTGAACTCTGAAATAAGGCACAAACGAGACTATGAGAAATAGCTCGAATGAGAAAAGGCATCCCCCCACGCGCATCAAATAAAATGCAACTTCAACTTAAATTCAAATCCAGAAGGCAGGGTTACAGAAAAGAGATCCAAAGCAAATGGCCGCGTCTGGTGCCTAGTCTAGTCTTCGACGTTTTCTCACCAGCGTGGAGCTAAGTGCTGCCACTGGGCGTGGGAGGGAGCCCCCGAGGCCTGAGGGCGGCTCTCCTAAGGCTCCGGGGCGTGTACAGCCCCACTCATTATTACGTGAGAGTGTCACGGGCGGCGATCTTCACAGGCGTGACCCTTACTTCGTATCGCCTGACGAGGGCCACGCCTTGCGCCACCCCCTACCACCGCTGGGACGACCGGAAACCAGGACGGCCCAACGAGGGTAGAGGGGACGCCAGTGGCGCCCTCGGCGACCACGGGACCTCTGCCGGTGGAAAGGTCACCGTCGCCACCCTGGCAGAGGGCCTACCTCCAGGCGTTGCCTTGCTCCATGCAACGAGGGGAGGGGCCTTGCTCCTGGCCCCATCCACGGAGCCCCTAGCGGGTCTCTCCTGTCGGGGCGGGCATTGCCTTGCCGGAACCATCGCTTGGCGTCATGACCTGGTTCATCTGTGACTCATGGTTATCGTAAGCTTGCCCTGAGGGATTAATGGTACCATGTATCTGTCATCGACGGCGCGGCCGGCGGGGCTCTCTGCGGCTCCTGGAAGGCTTCAGCTCCTAACGCCTCCTCCTCCCATCCTGGCCCGAGGAACGAGCCGGGGTCGTCCTCCGACGTGTGCCCCTGGTCCACCATGCGGGGCACATAGGCTTCCGTGGCTGTCACCCCAAACACCTTGCCATAGTGCCCCACGCTCCACGTCGCTCGGCCCAGCGCGGCGTCCTGAGGACGATAGCGCGACACCTTGTTGTGGCCATGGGGGGCAACACTCGTGCCCATGCTCATCGGAGGCGGCGTGGGGGCAACGGGGGCCCCGGCGCCACCGGCCGTCCTGGTGTCGATGAAGCCCCCAGGTGCACCCGAGGGCGCGTGGTTGCGGCGAGGCCCGTCGTGAGGTCCCGTAGCAGCCTGGGAAGGGAGCACATAGCAGAAAGGCGGCGCTCCTGACGCTGCCGCATCCAGCAGCTCAGCGACATGTTCCGGTAGTGCGTCGCGGCCGCTCTCCATCAGTCGGCACCGCAGCAACTCCCGCGCCATCATGAGTGTGGCCCGCATGTTCGCCTGCTCCCGCCGGGTGTGTGGTGCCGTTGCTGCGGCGTGGCTTGCGGCCCTTGCAGCGTCTCACGGTTGTCGTGGAGTGAGGGTGGATGACGCCTGGCCGCGCCGCCCGCGCCCCGCAGCGTTAGGCGGCGCTCGCGCCGCCTGGAGCGCGGGGTTGAGGTCTTCATGGGCAGGTGGCAATACCCGGGCTGGCCAGGCTGCCCAGCGGTCGGAGTCGGCCCTTGGGTCACCGGACATCGGGGCTGCGGAGCGTCGGTGGGTCGATTGGCGGGGAAGAGGCTCCGGCGCCCCCCTACCTGATGCGCCAAATGTCGGATCACGGGTTCCGGTAAAACCCTTGAGGTTCGAACACTGGGGTGCGCACGAAGGTTTTCTCCCTACGATCCACGCCCTAGCTCGCTAAGATCTCACGGATGAACTCGATGAACTCACAAGACAAAGACACAAGATTTATACTGGTTTGGTCCACCGTTGTGGTGTAATACCCTACTCCAGTGTGGTGGTGGATTGCCTCTTGGGCTGATGATGAATAGTACAAGGAGAAGAACAGCCTCCTGAGGTTGAGGTGTTCTTGTGCTTGGTGAACTTGTGTGGTTGGGGATGATCTTGATGATCCGTCCTCTTCTTCGTCCCCCTCTATTGTGGTGGCTAGTTCTACTTATATAGGCCCTGGTCCTCTCCCCAAATATTGAGCGGGAATGGAGCCAACACTGGCCAACTTGAAAGGGGACAACTAGTACAGCTTATCCTGACAAAAGTGGTCTTCGCCTGCAAAAGGCTCTGGTGGTGACGCCGTCTTGGGCTCCATGGTGACCTCCGTCTTGTCGTCGTGCTGGTCTTGGTCTCGTTGCACCGATATGGAAACCTTTCCTTGATGCCTCGGTACTCCGCGCCTGCGCTTGCCCCCTTGGCACCAAAGAGGAAGCAAGGATACTGCGCGCGCTTGCGCCCGCCTGGTCTCGATTGTCATGGCTCACGTCACGAGGACCTCATGAGGTTTACCTTGCCTTGATCTCTCTGCCCCTCGTGAGCCTGCCTGGCGAGGCTGCCCCTAAGGAGGTCTTGCGTCGTCCGCCTCGCGAGGCTTGGCCCCTCGCGAGGGTCTTGAATACCTTGTTGATGAAGATGGGCCATACAGGCCTGCCAGCTCAGCCACGCCGTGGGCCGCAGGCAGGCAAGTCTGGGGACACCCGTTCCCAGAACACCGACAATGACCCTGTGGAGGGCTGGATGAACAGGACCACCCCGTGGAGGGCAGGATGAACAGGAGACAGTGGAGGGCTGGATGAACAGTTGCCCGTGGAGGGATGGTTGAACAGGAGCCCGTGGAGAGGGTTGGTTGAACAGTAGGCGGTGGAGTAGCGCGCGGTGGAGGCTATATGAACAGGAGCCCATGGATGAACAGTCGTAGGAGGAGGGTGGAGGAGGTCGATAGTGGATGAACAGTAGCCCGTGGAGGCTGGAGGGGGTCGACGGTGGAGATGAACAGTATCCCGTGGAGTCCCGTTTTGTGGTACGCCACACCCCTCCCGATGAACAGGACCCCCCTTTGGACCGTAGCGCTCCAACACAAGTCTGTTTCCTCCGTTTTGTGGTACGCCACACCCCTCCCGATCAACAAGACCCCCGTTTCGACCGTAGGAGGTCCGTTTCCTCTGTTTTGCGGTACGCCAGACCCCTCTCGATGAACAGGATCCTGTTTCGACCGTGGCCGGTCGAACACAAGGCCGTATCCTCCGTTCTGCAGTACACCAGGCCTCGTTTCCATCGGTTGTTCCATCCAAGCCCTCCCGACGAACATGACGACGCATTCTGTTCCGACCCAGCCGGTTGGCTCCCCATGAACACGACAATGATGCAGTTTCTCCGTTCTGACCCAGCCATGTACACGAGCCCTGGCCGTAAGTATGCGCGAGTAGGCATTCGAGACCCTGCCCGTATGTACGTATGTGGCCATATTTTCTTTCTTGCACACTGGCCGTTGTACGTACGTGTACATGCTATGTGCGCGCCTCTACTACGACACGTGCGCGCCTCTACATCGACCAGTATGTACGTACACGTTCGCGACCAGAATGACAACGCTACGTACGCTTCGACCAGGTGGGTCCTGACTGTCAGGCACTTCCTGGCATGCGAAGATGAAGCTAGTGGGTCCTAGTAGTCAGGGGGGCGAATCGTTTTTTTTTTGCCCGGGCGCACTTCCTTGCGTGCGAAGATGTAGCTGGTGGGTGCCAGCAGTTAGGGGGAAATGTTTTTTCGCGAAATACGGTGGCCCATCCGGTGGGTCCCCGCTGTCAGGTGGAGGAATAATTATTTTGCGCGTAATAAGGAGGCACTTCCTTGCTGTGGCCGTGGACCCAGTTGTCAACCTCTCCACATACAGTCCACGTCCGATGGAAGCTGTTCCTTGACCACGTTGACCACGCCGCGCCGAGAGCACCAGGGCGGTGGACGACGGCGAGGCCTAGGAAGGGGACGACGTGAAGCCGGGGAAGACGCGGCAGTGGAAGCCCGCACGGAGAGGAGTACGAGGGTTCATTGGTTCGGCTGTGGTGTGAGGTTGCCATCGTCGCAGGGCTTGGCCAGCGGTGGGAATAGTAGGGGCGGTGAGGCCTCCGCGGCAGCACAACCAGCCATGGGAGGCAGGAGCATGCGACACGATCGACGCTGCTTTGGGCGGCTAGGGCAAGAAGACCAGAGGTTGAAGAAGCACTACGGCCGTTGGATGGACATCGTATGGTCACTGGAGCTAGAATCGTTCATATTGACTAAGTTGACAAAGCACTCCGTACCCGTCAACTTAGTAGGCCCACAAGTCAGCCTCCCACCAAGGTGGGTCCCAACTAGCAGGGGGAGTATTCATTCTTTTATGCGTAATAAGGAGGCACTTCCTTGCGTGCGAAGATATAGCTGGTGGGTCCGACCTGTCAGCGGTGGGAATGTTTTTTCACGAAATGCAGAGGCCCTTCCGGTGGGTCCCAAATGTGAGGTGAAGGAATCATTATTTTGCGCGTAATAAGGAGGCATTTCCTTGCGTGCGGCCGTGGACCCAGCTGTCAGCCTCTCCACGCATAGTCTACTTCCGATGGTGTCGTTCGTTGACCACGTTGACCACTCCGTGCTGAGCCATCCAAGGTGGTGTACGACGGCGAGGCCCCGGACAGCAACGAGCCGGAGATGGGAAGACGCGGGAGTAGAGTCATAGACGGAGAGGTGTACGAGGGTTAACTGGTTCTCGTGCGGTGTGGTTCAGCAGTCAGTGGAGAAGAACAGGAGGTGTGGAGGGGTGGAGGGATGGCCTGGCCAACGGTGGAGTGGCGCTTCACAGCAAAGCGTGCTAAGCAGAGCTGCTAGCAGCAAGAGGCGGGAGCAGGTGGTCCCGACGGCGCTGGAGGAAGAAGACGAGAGATTAAAGATGGATACCGGTCGTTGGATGTAAATCCAATGGCTAACGATGTCATAATCATTTGTTGACTAAGTTGACAACGACTTGCATTGGCTTTGGCCTATTGGCCCACATTTCATCCTCCAAAAATGTGTCACGTATTCAACCCATTTTTTCAGAATTTACAGTCTTTTTTTTGCGGGGTAGAATTTACAGTCCATTTGATCTCTTTTTTTTGAATTACAGTCCATTAGCTGGGCTGGGTGAACAAATAATGTAGCGTCCATGCGGCCCATTTATGTTTTTCCTAAAAAAATTATAGGCAATTTGCACTTTCTCGAAATACACGATTTTGCTGGGCTGATTCTAATTATAATGTTGGGGTGGGCGCAGCAATGTTATGAAAAAATAAATAGGGGCTGAGCATTTTGTTATATATATATATATAGTAAGTGATTTATTATTACATTGGTCCTTAAATCTTACCAAGCTTTTGTACACAATCACCAGGATTTTCGTTGCCAACAAAAATCCAGGATTTTATTGTTAAGAAATTATTTTTATAAGTTAACAAGACGTGGGATATTGTTTTCTTACATATGTAAGTATCTGTTAAATATATGATGGCAATAATATATAATAACATATAAAATAATTTATATATATAATATAGTTAGAATGGAAACATAAGTTGGACCGGGCGTTCCTATTCTTATATAGAAAAATAGAACAGACCTCTGCGTTTTCTTCAAAAAAACATAAATTGGGTTACCGATGTTTCAGGAAAAATAAAACCTCGGATGGGGGGTCCATAGGCCGGTCGATATATGACGGCCCTCAAGAAAATACAAACGGGCCTATGGACCACCCATCCGAGGTCGTGGACTGCGCATGTTAAAAAAGAAAGCCTAGACGGGGCAGCCCAAAACCCAGCTGATACTTGCTGCCCCAGTTATAATAAATGATACATGCCAACTCCCCGGCTTCGTTGTGAATTTATCTCCTATAGTAACTACGTTGAAGCACCCAAAAAATGTAACTATGTTGACAAACCCGTGGGCCCCAACGTCGGTATTGCATTAGGAGGAAGTATTTTTTTCGATGAGGCACTTGTTTGCATACAGCCATAGACATGGTGGGTCCCGACTGTCCGCCTCTCCACGTACAGTCCTCTCCAGATTCCTCTCGTTTGTTCAGCATGTTCACAATGGCAGACAGCGGCGTCGCGGCGAGCGCACAAAGGCGCAGGAGGAGATCCGACCACCTGAGGAAGTGCCTTATTAGTAATGAAACAACTGAACTAGCCCAGTGGCCGAGTGACACTACCCGGCAGCTGTTCCGCCCGGGTTCAATTCCACCAGTGCAGAGAAAATATCTCCAAATTTTTTGCCTCTGCCTTTATTGACATGTGGGTCCCAATTGTCGTCTACGCACACCACGTCCTACACTTTCCAAAACTTCGTCCCTCGTTTTCTCTGTTTTTCGCACACTCGACATTGTGTGGGCATTTTGAAAATAGCATATCTTTTTGACCGTGCATCATATGAAGATGTGTTATGCATGAATGTTGATCAACATGATGTTAACTGGCTAGTAGTTCCAGTTTTGACCATGAATAAAACTTCCAGCATGACGTTAACACTATTTGAAAAGGCCGTGTTAATATAAATGCTCTGCCTCTGAAAGTTGCAGTTTCTTATCTGAAACCGAACTTGGAGTTTCTTATCTGAAACTGAAACTTGCAGTTTCTTCTCTGAGAATCACATTGTCTGCACTTTTATACTCCTATGAAACTACATTTTTTAAGTACTAAAAATAGATCTCTAGAATTCATAAAATACTTCATATGGTCAATACTGCAAATCTGAAATTCAAAAGACATTCATATCTGAAAGTACTCTCAAAATACACAACACAAAACACAATTCACAACCTGCAAATACTAACAACCCTAAGCTCCTCCTGAAAATTCACAATCTGCCCGACTATTGGTCTGGGGGGGCAATCCCTCCTATTCCTCGGCGGCAGACAACCGCCCCGTGAGACGATGTGAACAGCAAGGGAGAGGATGGCGGGGAAGCATTGCCAGGCCAACTGTTTTTCTCCTCTTGCAGTTGGGTTCGGTCGACGAAGACTCCACCGGCTCTCTCTGGCGCGACACCCTCACAAACGGCACCCTGTAGATGCTCGATCCTTCAATCTCTGGTGGATGCTCCATCTGGGATCGATACTCCCACCATCGCTCCCTCACGATCAGATTCGATGAATCTATTTCCTCCATGGCCCAGAGGAGCATCTCTATGTACTCCCGTGCAACTCCCTCCGGGAGTATCGCCGCCTTTTCGCTCTGTTGCAGATATTTGGCCATGGATGTCGCCGTCGCCGCTAGTTGGTCCTTGTTGTCAAACCAAGACTGTATCTCCAACATCCTAGCTAGCTTCACAGGGTCGCCGTCTGCTATCCTCACGTATCGGTTGTACTCCTCCATCGATCTACTTCTCCACAGCACCTTCACTCGACGGCGGTGGTTTTTGAATGGAAGAGGAGAGGAGCAGCGCTGGTTTTGGTTTAGAACGGGAGAGGAGCGATGCTGGTTTTGGATTGGAATAGGAGAGGAGGGGCGGTGGTCTTGAAATGGAAGAGGAGAGGAGCGGCGCTGGATTTAGATTGGAACGGGAGAGGAGCGGCGGTGGTTTAAGAGGAGAAGAGCGGAAGAGCAGCGCTGGTCTGGGAAGTATTTTTTGCGTATTTTGGGTCAAAGTTTAACCATGTACTGTATTTGACAAGCAAAATGTGAATGCATGTCACCCAAAATTGTATCGTTTGGTTCGTATCTAAATGTACTTCCAAATTATATTATGTTTGCAACGTATAACATAATTTTATTTGCGAAAATCATGGTCAATTATGACCCAGAATAAAAGGGAGACTAGTTAATGTGAGGTCACTTTCTTAATTTAAGGGTAAATTGATTTTGATTTTGATCCAGTCACAGTGCGCCGGCCCTCTCGTCCAAGCCTATATCGCTGCCGCATGCTCCTCTCCCTCTTCTCCATTGCAAAACCACCTCCTCTCCCTCTTCTCCATTGCAAAACCACCTCCTCTCCTCTCCATCATCTCCATTCCAAAACCACTGTATCGCCTCTCCCTCTTCTCCATTGCAAAACCACCTCCTCTCTCCTCGGACGAGGATCCCCTGACGTAGCCCATCCTACCATTGAGACACTGACACATGGGTCCCACCAAGCGCGGGGCCCACCTGTCAGCGACCGAAAGGCAGGGGAACCTCTCCTCTACATCATCTCCATTCCAAAACCACTGTCTTGCCTCTCCCTCTTCTCCATTTCAAAACCACCCCTCTCCTCTCCATCATCTCCATTCCAAAACCACCGTCTCGCCTCTCCCTCTTCTCTATTGCAAGACCACCATCTCTCCTCCCATCTTCCAAAGCTAGCACCGGACCACTCAAAAGGACATCTATGGATGGGATGCAGCAGCGAATCAGGCAGATCACCGGTGGCGACTAGGCTAAGTTAGCCAGGTTGAAGGAGATCCTTACTTGGTTTGACAATGAGTGGGAGATTTCGAGGACGGTGAGGGCCATGTGGCAATGTATGCGAAAGAGCGAGACGACGGCGATGAGGGCGGCGATGTACTCCTCAGCGGCAGTCACGCCACAGTCCTTCGAGTTCATCAAGTATCTCCTCTGGGCGATGGAGCATACAGATTCGCTCGAGGCAAAAGTCAGGCGGAGGTGGTGGTCGTACAGGTCGATGGTCGAGCACCCAGAGGATAACGAATCGATCGAGTATGGTGTGCTGTTCGTGAGGGTGCAGAGCCAGCCGGAGCCACAGGAGTATTTGTTCCCCCACCGCAAGAGGAGGCCGGATGGCACGACGTCACTTCCCCGCCGTTCTCCATGGTTCCCTCGACGCTCACCTCGTTTCAACAGCGTCGGTAGGGTTTAAGGTAAGCTTCGCACTAACCTAATCTTCCATCTGCTCATGCTTACAATCAGTGTGACAACTAATAAAAATCATGCTTACAATCAGTCTCCGAGTACTACGCCAATCACCTTAAAATAGCTCTGGACCTTTGGTTCAAAGTTGTGACACTGTGTACAAATAAAGAAAAATAGATTGGTGCTTCTTTCAGAAAAGAGTACTCCCCTAGAAAACTGCCAATATAAGCTATTATTTTTTTTAAAAGTCTAAGCTACTAGTATTTGGTTAGAGGATTTGCTGCTGAGAAAGATCCGTCCACAGTGAGCGCCACACATCCCACTTATGGTGGTGGATGCCAATGCTTAGATGGAGCAGGGTTGGTGTTGGTAATTTTTACTTGGCACCTCGCACTCTGCATATATGCCGGTTCCATCCGTACATTTGTGCAGTTCCACCAAAATGCAGCTGAATAACCCTGTTTGCACAGATAATGAAAAGGCATGATTAGATTATAATGGCACTAGTTGATGAAACATGCACTAATAAACAGAAGAAAATATTACATCATACTGGAAATTGACCCAAGTCTCCCCGATACACCTTCTGCCAGTGATGAACATCAGTGTACAGCGGTAGTACAAGGAGGGGCCTTGAGATATTCAAATCTCTATTTTTGTGCAGATCAACTAATATTAAGCACCCCAGTTTGCAGAAACACTTAAACATTAACAATGGGACTAGTTGATGAACATACATTAACAAAGAGAAGCACTTTCTTTATCTACATTGGAAATGAAATGATAGAGAGGACACTCGCTCTATTTTAACTGTATTATTACTTCATTTTATCAGTGGCACTAGGGTCGAGTAGGTGGCAAATGAGGTGTACCGTGCGTCGCAAGGATGAAAGCCGGGGTGCTTAGACTGGGATGCTGAAGCTGGCTCTTTCAGTCCCTATCTTCCCCCTGATGTTTCTATGGTAGCATTTGGGTTGTAATCCAAACTTGGTCGAGCTGGTGTTGCATCCCCCTACCTGCCTAGCTTATGTGAAGAACTTGTCTCCTGCTAGTACTCAGTTTGTTCTAGTAGTAGTTGCATAACTGCCCGTTTACACTGAGATGCTGTCGGATAATGGTTCTCTATGGTTGTGTTTCTTTAATGAAATCGGAGGGAACCCCCTGTTTCGATATATTAAAAAAATAGTGGCACTAGCGGTGCCAAAACATTGCCTCAAATTAGTAGTGCCACTAGATTAAGATGCAAAATAATAACATTAGTGGTTTATCATGGCAGTGCCAAAATAGTAGCACAAGAGCAGGATCAACATGTAGGATCTTTGGCAAACGGTCAGATCAAAAAGGAACATACCTCGTGATGGGAACCATATCTGCAGTCAACGCCATCATAGAAGGGATGACACCAGTCACCAACATGGATGATTCAATTGATGGGACCTTTTGGTGTAGTTCACCTAAAATGAAGCAATGTCCCATGAGCTAGCAGCTTCTTCTTCTTTTAAGAAAAGGGCTCCAGCCCCGGTTCCATTTCCATCAGAAAACGAAACCCACAGAGCTTCTTCTTCATTAGTTGCAATAAATTGAGCAGAATCAAGGTTGGTCGTGAAGCTCCTGGAAAGTAGGCGGACCAGGACAGTTGCATCTCTAACAAAAATAAACTTATCTTAATGGGAAATTTAGCAGGACATGAAAAAAAGTGCCATTGATTATATTACTGGAGGCATTACATTGAAAACAACATTGGTTTAACGTGTCCTTACTTTTAACAGTGCGACTGCTACATTTTACCAGTGGCATTACATAAGAGCGGCTCGGGGAAACAAACATCAGAAGAGGATATCTGGGTTGGTCTCATTTTTGTTCGGTATATAGCCACCTTATACTATGTGAGGCTAGCAAATCTAGTGATGGACTTACTCCGTTGACTTGTCCCCCAGTCCCCACTTTCTTTCCTTTTTCAACCAATAGATCGGGTTTATATTGAGTTTGTACTGCGTTCCCTTTATTTCCCTATTAGACCTAGAGACAAGTTGGATAGCCAGTCTCTGCTACTTTTCTCCCCCATTATTTCCTCTTTCGACCAAGTCCTAGATTCAGGTAACAAATCTTCCCCCACCCCCACCCCCTTTCTTCCTTGTTTGAACCAAGTACTACTAGATTCGAGTGCATGAACTAATTTTACCTCTTAACAGTAAAAAATTAGGTGGTTTACGAACAGCCAATCGATCCTATCTACACGAGAGGGCCTAAGAAATAGTAAAATATACAAATGCAACGACGTTAGGAGCTCGGGAAGTATAGCAAGGCCGTTTTTGAAGGAAGTTATACCTGAGGGTCGCCGAGATGTCGCTAGGTGGGAGGCGGGAGGCCGGATCTGCCCACACTACGGCAGCGAGGAAGAAGGGGTGGGAGGCCCTCCCTCGCCAGCGATGCTTGGGAGAGAACGGCAAGGCATGCTGATCGGGGTGCGCTGGCAGTGGGTAAGAGCCGTCGCCGAGGACGACCGCATGAATGTTGCACCTTCTCACCTTCCCCGGCGGAGAGGATCCGGCTGGATCTATGACCAGCGGTGAGTAGAGAGGGAGAGTGTGGCCACCGCTGTCGTGTTTAGATCTGGAGAGGACGAGACAGTGTGAAGAGAGCAACACTAGCAAGCAAGCGCGGAGGCTCCTGCCTATATAGTGGAGTACTAGTTTTGTTTTGTCTACCGGCCGGAGCCGGCTTGACCTCGGCAATGACTGTCGAGAAGTCTTCATGCACGTGCCCCGGAGGCGCAGTTGTCGTCATTTTGATCTGAAGCACCGGATTATAACATATAACACGAAAAAATGCCACATGACAAGAAATCATAACCTCACTGCCCAAAGGAGACAAGATGAATCCCGACGGACAAACTAGACGAGGATCAAAGCTCAAATTAAAGATAAACTCGTAGAAAAGGGGTCCGTCGATAGATGTCCTAATTAACATAGCCGGCTTGACCTAGATGGCAGCCGAGTAGTCTTCGTGCATGTGCCCCCAATGACTAGCCCAACTCAGTTGTCGCTGTTTAACCCTCGTAGTGATCCGAAGCACATGACACCTAATTTTGCGAGATGACAAGAAACCTTTTTTTAGATTTCTCACTAGAACTACAGCCCTGTACAACACAGCCTGCACGATATGTAGACGATAGCCAATCCAGGCGTGTTAGCTGGAGTCTGGTCACATGCATGGACGAACTGATATTCCGTGTCTTGCAGGGATCATCTAGGTACCAATGTATGTACTTCTATTAACTCACCCGACTTGCGGGGCCGGGGAGTGTGCCATTGGTCGGTTCTCAATTGCGGTCCCACATGTGTGCGCAAAGGCAATACGACGCGCATTCCATTCGGAGAGCGGCGTGCCAGACCGACCGACCATCTGGGGTGCGACGCGAATGCGACGGGCGTGTTGTATACTCCTTACATGTGTACCGCCATTTTCTTGAGGCTTTGCTCCATGGCGCAATCCATGGGTACAAAATTAGTATACTGTACTATTTAAAAGTCGAGGGCGGGGCTTTTCCCGCATGGTAGGCGGGGCAGTTCCGCCTAGTCAGTTTGACAGAGATGCGAGAAGATGAGGGAGTAGGCTGCTGCAAACATAGGGTTGTGTGATTTGACAGTGAGTTACTGCTGGACAGGTGGGGCCCGGTGATTTGAATTTCCATTATCATTTCAACTGCGGCGCTACGACCGGCTTGAGTCTCCTGATTCCTGACCACCTCCATACAGGTGCCTCTCCCGATGCTCCACCATGTAGAGGCTAGCTCTTGCTTGAGAGCCCACTCCTCCACTTTTTCCTTGCCTCTTTCCCCCACATATTCAAAATTGCCATGTAAAGCGGGCTTATAGCCCACTATTGTAATTGATCCGACAGGTGCTAAGCCTGCCACATAGGCATAAAGTCTGATGTGGCAAGTTAATTAAGAAGAGAGAGACTAGTTTGGTGACCCCAGGAAGAAACGGTGATAAGCGCGTGTACCTAGATGAAGCAAACTTAACAACAAAAAACTAAGCACCTATGCATTTGGGACTTGAGTTGCTAAGCCATTTAATGCCCATAGCACCTCTAAGCACCATTTCATTAGAAGAGGTCACTCCTTGGCAAATGCAATAAATACTACGAAGAAAGAGATAGAGAGAAGTAAACAAAAAATACTCTCATAGCCAACCTTATAGCTAACCTTGTTGTATGAGTGACTAAGTGATGACTATGTATGACATGCCAACATCAGATAGCCTAACGCACCGTGTTAAATCTCCAAGGGCGTGACCGCGCGAGCGAGGCGACGGTTGTGGTAGGCGCAACCATGATACGGGCTGCTGGCAGCCCTTGGATCTGAGATCGAACGGTCGCATGCTAAGTTGCTGAAAATTTGCAGAATAACCCTATAGGATAGGATATTCACCCATAGGTCTAGAATCACGCCATGCAACCGTTCCATCTCAGATCCAAGGGCTCTCGGAAGCCCGTATCATGGGAGAATGGAAAGCTTCATATCACCTGTAATTTTCCTGATGCTTGACATGGCATCGAAAGCCATTTAATTGGGCATCGAGTAGACATGACATCTAATTGGGACCCCATAGTACTGTGCATGAATCCATTTATCCACCAGGCAAGCCACTACCCTGCCATTCGCACACACCCCCCCACTCAACATTTTTACAATCGATAAACTGCTCCTAGTCGTCCCGTCCTTTCACATTATGGCAGTTCCACTAATCCTAACCCTCCTCCCAAATCCATGGCGTCCCAAACCTCCATGATCGGTAGTGAGTACAAGGTTAGAACCATCACATGCGATGAGTTCGATGTCATCTACACCCGTTCTTCCGCAAAGGTGAAAGAATGCCTTGCTCGCTTCAAACGCATGTTCGAAAACTCAAATGATGAGTGGGTCACTGGGCTAGATGTTGAGTACACCACAGTCCTGGGAAGCGAGAAGAAACTAAAGGAGGCAGAGAAGAAGAAGCCCGCCGTGATCCAGGTTTGCATGCATGACTTATGCTTGGTCTACCACATATGCCATGCCGACGTTGAGTGCGAGGAATTTAAGAACTTCCACAAGGGCGGCCGAGTCAAATTCATTACTGTAGACTTCAGGAACGACAAGGAAATCCTGGGTCGGATAGGCCTCGTTGTAGGCGACCCCTTCGACCTCCAGAAGGAAGGGTTGGTGCCCTCCCTTGATCAGCCTTCAATGCTGACCCTGGTAGGAGCTATGGTTCATCCTATGTGCCGTGAACTGAAGAAAGCTCTACACACATTTCATCGTGCATGGCAGTGGACTGTACTAGATATAGACCACATCCACTATGCTTCAATGGATGGCCACCTTTGTTTCAATATCTACAGGGGTTGGATGAAGAGCAAGAGCCAAGTGTGCGGTTCAAGCAAAGAAGTATCGCCCAAGAGGAAGAGGGACAAGGACGAAGTCGAGGACGTGGACGAGGACTCCGAGTAAGGTGGCAGTGTCGTTGCTCATGGTGGTTCTAATGCAGTGTCTACTGGATTAGTTGCTTAGTTTAATTTCTGGTGTGCTTAGTTTTATTTGAGGGGTGTGTTGTGCTAAGCCCCCAGCAGAACTATGTTATGTTTCTTCTCGTTATATTTCGTACATTTCATCTTTTAGTTGGTATAGTACTACCACTCGTTTCTTGACATTATATACATACAATATATATGGCCAACATCATATAGCCAGTAGTTTAGGTGTCAAAGAATTTCAGGGTGCTTAGTTTTGTCAAAGAATACCAGGGTGCTTAGTTTTATTTGAGGGGTGTGTTGTGCTGTACACCATTAACTTATCATTGTGAGAATCAGCTTATTTTTGTCATGTAACATGGTTAACGGGTTTGACGTGAAAATAACAATGTCTAATGGCATTTCTGAGCAAACATCTAACTTAACGATGGCATTTTTTAGATATCTAATTGCATTTTTGAGCAGGCATCTCACGGATCGATGGCATTTTTTGAGTAGTTGTAACTTCTAATGGCAAAACTGAGTAGTGATACACAACTAGTGGCATAAATAATAAGAACCAAAGAATTAAATAGGGCTAATTTCTTTATTTCTTCATACCTTTGTGTGCGAAACAATATACGCTGCCTCCCACCAGATTTTCTTTACAGAGGCAACATAAAACTATATGAGTGCCCTGTTAAATTTTGGAATTATTTCCGGGTTCGTTTGGCCTTTTTATACATTAATTGAGTTTCTGGTCATTTAATGTGCATAATTCAAATTTGAACTACAAGCACATGCTCCCGTGCGCCAAAGTTGACTGAAAAATCACATGTGTGTCCTCGGGTGAATTTCTAGGTCCCATGCAAGAAATGGGAATGAAATTCAAACATCTGGGCATCGTGGTTCGGCCGAGAACATTGAGAAGCTTGGTTTTAAAATTCTTGTAAATCCAAAACACGCCTGAAAATCATGAAACTTGGCATGGTGTCATGTCATGGTACTACCATGCTGTGGTAAAAAATTTGCAGAATAGGAACAAGTTTTGGTATAAGTTTCTTGCAAACCGGAGCTTCTCTCAAGAAGGCTCGTGGTTCTGAGAGGGAACGTGTCACCTTTGTGTGCATAATTCAAATTTTAAATACAAGCACATGCTCCAGTGCACCAAAGCTGGTTGAAAAATCACATGTGTGTCCTCGGGTAAATTTCTAGGTCCCATGCCAGAAATGGGAATGAAATTCAAACATCTCGGCGTCATGGCTCGGCTGGAAACATTGAGAAACTTGGTTTTTTTAATTCCTGTAAATCCGAAACACGCATGAAAATCATGAAACTTGGCTTGGTGCCATGACATGGCACCAACATGTTGTGGTAATTTTGCTGTCCGATTTGCGAAGGTGCACACATTAGCAATCAACAAAGTCATTTTGGAACAAGTGTTGTGACATTACAATTGGAAACACAAGTATTATTGAAACCGTGGGCGTTCTATTTACCATTTACGTGCCTCCACGCGTCCCCTTTTTTTATTAGCTAGGAGGCACCGTGCAGGGTAGCTATTTAAGTACGTGAGGCGTGCGATCAGACCCCTGCGCGTGTTTATTGGAAGGAGAGCCCTTTGACCTCCATCTGCCATCCACCACTCTCCAAAGGTCTCCATTAATGGCGCCCAAGCCTCTGTTTAATGGCGTGGCAATGTCTCACTCGACTGAGATTTAAGAGAGAACAAAGAAAATCTGAAAAGAAAATTTTGCACGGATCTTGATGTAAGATCCGACGGACCTATATAGCATCTACTGCGACTTATAGCAAGACTGGTGAATATATATATAAGGACGACGAGAGTGGATAATAATTGTCTTACATAATTAGGAAGATAATTAAAAAAGCCACATGCGGCTATGCTCGAAATACACAAGGGAAAAAGAAGAAGGAAGACGCATACAACGATCTGGCTCGCTGATCTCTACTTTCTTTATGCGCTGCAGGTCGCGGAGACTAGTTCTCGCGGCGGGCGATGATCTCTTTCATCAGTTTCATGTCCTTAATACGCTGCTTGGCAGCATCCATGGATTCCTCCACCAGCCTGTTGCGCTCGATGCGGAGCATGCCATTCTCGTCCATAAGTTTCTTGATGATGACACCCGTCCTCTGCAACACGGCAGCGGTCTCCTCCTCCTGCTTCGCCCTTCCGGCAATCTTCGCCCTCAGCAGGTCGTGCTCGCCATGGAGCTTCGCATTGCCCTCCCCTAGTTGTTGGATGACGCCGGTAGCCTCGTCCTACATCCTCGCCCAGCCGGAGATCTGATCCATCTGGCTATGGACTATCGCATGCATGCGCCTATAACAGTCCTTGCCTGCCCGCGAGAAATTTTCCCAGGCCGCCGCCGCGCGGCGGGACCTCCCTGCTGCTTCGGCGGCGCGGCGGGACATCTCTGGTGCTTCCGCGGCATGGTCGGACCAGTTTGCTACATCGACGGCACGGCGGGACCTCTGTGCTGCTTCGGCGGTGCGGCGGGACCTCTGTGCTACTACTGCTACGCGGCTGGACATGTTGGCTGCTTTCGCGACGAGGCGGGACATCTCTCGTGCTTCCTCTTCCATGCTCACCTCTCCCTGGTGGAAAGCTCTCGACCCATAACTCACGCTGGCTATGGCTTGATTGACTTGATTGTTTTTTGTGGATGAGGAGTTGAGGAGGAATGTGCAGTCATCTTAGCATAGTAGTATTTATAACCGAGTACTACTAATACGCTCCTAAGTGGGAAACCGTTTAGGTTGTGATCGGTGTGAACAGGTTTGCAATTAAATATAGAGTGGTAGTAGTAGTAATTTGGAATGTGGCAAGACGCGCTCCAAATTTATTGACGGTTCTAGTTTCAAAGTGCGGTACTATTCTCGGATGGCGTAACGTCGGCACGTTTTCTCGGTCGTGGTGTAGCATATGCCATGGTACTAGTTCTTTTTCTACTTCTGTGTACGTGCAAAAACTGGCACCGTCGGATACATATCTTACGCTTGGCGTTCGACATGAATAGCCTCGTGGTGAGCTATAGACTAGTCTTTTTTTAGATGCATTACACCTATCTCTCGGGACTTCTCGCACGCACCATCACTGCTCCCTAGGTCGATGCCACCAGCATACAGTTGTACTCTGAGAAGAGGTGCACGCACGCACTCGTCCTCTATCACACACGCATCTGTAGCTACGAACTGTAGTGTTCTCAACCATCTGATTGGCTCTATCATAGGTTTCACGTTGCTCCTTGGCCTTGAGATTGAGATGTTTTAAACACGGAGGCTAAGATAGAGGCGCGAAGTTTTGGTTAATGTGCGGGCCGCACATGGCACCAACACGACACGAGGTTCGTCTGCCTGGTGCGCATGCAGTCGGGTGAGTTGTCCAAGTATAGACACAACCAGGCCCTCCTTGGTATTCGCGCCTCGACTTTGGCTGGTCATAGTGGAGAGTAACATAGACCAGTTACTAGTACCTTCATAGTGGGTAGTGTCATATAGTATATGCATAATTTGGCGACGAGCGCTCTCTATATGTCTTTATTTACATCTTGTTAGTTTTGCTCCATGGCGCAATCCATCCATACTACTACTGTACAAATGTATACATTTTTTAAAAGGATAGAGGGCGGGGCAGTCTAGCTTGGTCCTTTTCACGAGGGGCGAGGGCCTTTGTGATTTGACGGCTCATTACTGCTGGAAGGCGGGGCCTTGTGATTTGACTGCTCGTATAAATATGCCAACGACCTGAGGAGGAGCAAAGAACCGTGCGGTATACTCAAGTTTTCCATTGGAGTATGACGGAGGAGCACGAAACACGACAGCCCAGTGCCATATCCTCTACTCTCTACTCTTATTATATATTACTAGCAAGAGGCATTGTTCTATTGGCGATAAAGAATGATCTAATTTGCTAGTCATCTCATTTTTAGCATTGTTCTATTCATGCCTCGCAGAGAAGGTGACACGTGCGGCGAAACACCCGAATAAAAATAAGAAACACGGGAGCAAAAGAAGAAGGAGGATTATCACCCCCAAAAAAGAAGGAAGACGCACACACAAGTCTGGGGCGCTGCTCTCACTACATGAAGGGTTGCTGGCTGCGGAGTCGTAACTGCTTCTTCATCGCCTCCACGACCTCCATCTCCCTGCGCGTCTCCTCCGCCATCTTCATCATTGTGTCCATGACGCGGGATTTCTCGATGCGAGCCTTCATCATCTGTTCCATGGCTGCATTACGTACCTTGACAGCAGCCGGGTGCTCGATGTGGAGCTTCGCCAAGTCCTCCTTATGTTCCATGACGAGGGCCTGCAACATCTTCATCGAGGAACTACTATTCTCATGCAGCTTCTTCCAACCGGCGTTCTCCTCCTTCAGCAGGTCGAGCTCGTGGCAGAACTTCTCCTTGTCCTCCTGAAGTTGCAGGATTTCGTCGGTCACCTTCTTCTCCGAGGCAATTTTCTTCTTCAGCAGCATCACCAAGCCGACAGTCAACTCCCCCTGCTCATTGAGCTCAGCGGGCATGTCGTCAAGGCTCTCCTTCAGCAGATCCACCAAGCCGTGGATGAACTCCTTCTGCTTATTGAGGTGCTTATTGAGCTGATCGGGCATGTCGTCGAGGGATAACGACTCCAGCGCCGCCAGCTCGGCATGTTCACCTCCGCGTCTAGGGCGCTCCTGGGAGCCATCGCCTGCCCGTGAGAGATCTTTCAAGGTCTCTGTGTGGCGGTGAGCCCTCTCTTTTTTTTCACAACCTTGGTTGCCGCTCCCTTATTACGAGTAGTTCTCGACCTAGAGCTCTGCACACCGGCCATGGCAAGGACGGACGAAGAAGGAGGACTTATGAGGAAGGTAGAGTAATTTTCGGTTAGATAGTTCCCCTTTTTCTAACCTAAGTACTAGCACTAGTACTAAAACCTGCATAGTGGGAACACGTTGAGGTTTGGTACGTACTGGTAGGTGTGAGCAGGCTTGCACTTAATTGTAGCACTAGTACTTTCGAATGTGATGGGAACAAGGTAAAGATTAATTGATGGTTTTTGGTTTCGAGGCCCGAAACGGCTCCCGGTGAGTTTAGTGGAACATAAATTTCAAGTAGACTACACTACTCAGATGCGTAAATATTATGTTACTGTCAAAAATTGGCACAAAATACGAAGGAGACCAATGGAAGTACTACTAGCAACCATGATTTAACTACTCGCATGCGCGCAGTGGAGTAGTAATGTCTTTCTTCCTCCCTCACGTCCACTCAATTTGCATGTGCTGTATTAATTGACCATCAATGAAGTGCAAGACTTTACACGCGTCAAATTATCACATGGGGTGGATCTTGGTACAAAATTGCGTCTGCCCGTGTACCCGCGTGTGCGTGCGAGGGAATGAGTGCGTGTGTGGCGTGCATGCACATCTTCTCTTCGTGCATGTACCGCCAGTGCGGCTCGGTGAGGACGAGTACATTCTTCTGGAACCAGCAGCATGTCATTGTGATCAATCCACACAAGCATGTCGTGACAACGCCTCCACATGTGCCACGTGGCTTCATGAACTGTAAGAGAGACACTGTGTAGCGTGCCATTGTGTTTTGCACATACTCGAAGTACTAGTAAGGTACACGTGCATTGCACGCATCAGATTTTGCAACCAGATTACGAATAAATACCACACTGTAGCATGTAAGCTCTCAGTCATATATGCCTAATGTAGACCTTCGTTTAATTCTTATAGTTCATCTCATTCAAAATCAATTAGTTTTTATAAAAAACCTAGGGCCTCCTTGATTCGTAGGATTTCCAAAACGCGGGAATAGGAAGAATATGGGATTAGAGTGGAATGTCGTCTTGAATCCTACAGGATGGTACGAGTGTTTGATTATGCATAAAAAACGCAGAATTCTTTCAAAGAGGTTTGAGTGGATGGGATGTTTCCTATGAAATCTAGTGCAAATGAATCATATGGAAAAATTCCTATGGTTTACAATCCTACGAATCAAACAACCAAGATAGGAAAAATTCCTAAGGATTAGAATCCTCCAAAATTCCTTCGAGAATCCTTTGAATCAAAGAAGCCCTTAATCTATTTTATGATTCATGGAATTGTGCGTTGTAAAGCATAAAGTAAAACAAATAATGGCAATTCAACTAGAAAAAAAGTTTGGGCAGTTATGATACGGAAGATTCTAGAACAAAGGAGAACCACTGTTGTTTTGAGATTTGTGCATTATGCTTAAGTTCAACCATGGAGTCTGCTAGATTGTACATGTGGCAAAATCTGGTGGGGGCTAGAAGATGGTGCAAGGGGCCGAGTGGAGGGAGACTATGAAGGAGTGCACAACTGCGAGATCGATATTTAGAGAGAGGGGGCGAGAACGTGTGCTGTTGCGCGCAGTGGCGGAGCCATGAAAAATGTCCCATGAGCTAGGGGGCCAAGCATTGCTAATCCTTCACGAGGAGGGCCAATTCATCAACTTAAACCATTTTTACCAGCAATTGTCTAATGATCACATTCATATTAGCCTCGATATATAGTGATGTTAGGGGGGCAGGGCCCTTGCTGCCCCATGTCTTCGCCATTTGCGCGCGTCCGAGAGATGAAACGGAAGGCATGGATGATGAGAGGGGGCGTTGGATATATAATTAATGTGGGTGTATTAGCTATATATGTAATCCTATATAGAGAGGTATAGATTGATCGATGTGGACGTGGGAAAGAGGGTGAAACCTCACTAGATATATAGATTGATCGGTTTATGTGGAAAACTATGAAAGACCTAGCTATACACACACACATAGAGGAACATCAATCGTTGCATGCACGTGAGAGATAAATATGCCCGATATGATGGAGAGGGGTGTGTGTGTGTGTGTGTGTGCCTTCATGGGAGACCGACCTGAAGAAAAAAATTGCATGTGTGCGATGGATAATGCCGACTGGTAGTGTGTGTGCATGCATGCACGAGAGAAAGTTAGTGGTACAATTATAAAGAGAAGACCAATGTGTGGGTGTAAAAGACTAGGTGAGGTCATAATCAATGTAAAGTTGAATTCAAATATTTGAATAAGAGATCATGATGTTTGAAACACATGCATGCATGAATATAACGGAGATCTACGCGGTGTGGTTTGGAAACGAGCATGTTGCAATGTATACACATTGAACAAGGTTAGATTTGTTTGAATTTGAGATACCAATGGCAGACATCGTTTGGCCACATTGCATCCGTGCATGGACACACTATTCTAATTGGAGATGATGGGTGCCTTCGCATCACATATCTATATCTATACCCCTATATATATATAGTGTTACTATTCATCATCCAGGGTGCATAATAAGTTATTCTTCATCCGGGGTAATCTTACAATCGCTTTCTAAATAAATTGTGTTTAGAATATAAATAGTTACATGCATATTGATTCAATATGTAGAATTTGGTATAAAAAAATAAAAATATAGGTTATAAGACCAGAAAAATCACATCTTATGTATGTTTTACACTGTGTTTTACATTCGTAATTTTACGTAACATAAAATATTTTTTACGGCGAGTACATATTTTCTTACGTTCTCTTTTTATGTATGAAATAAGACAAAATTTACGAAACGTAAAAATATGGCGAGTTGATGTCAAAATAGAGAGGGGGTGAAGAATAACTATTCCTCACCCAGGGTGGCGAATAGTGTGACCCTATATATATAGTGTTACTATTCATCATCCAGGGTGCATAATAAGTTATTCTTCATCCGGGGTAATCTAATATATATATATATATATATATTATTTTATATATATAGCGTGACCGTATATATATATTATTTTATATTTTTATATAGTGTGCGGATAACTTTAACTTTGAAAGATGGTCGTTGGATCAGGCCAATCCGATGGTGCAGAGCTGGCAAATTTGAGCACTACTGGCCGTTGGATATCATCTAGATTCCACCAGATTTTGCCACCTGTACAATCTAGAAGACTCTATGGTTGAACTTAAGCGTAATGCACAAACCTTAAAACACAAGCACTTCTTCTTTGTTCTAGAATCTTCCGTATCAGGATTGCCCAAATGTTTTTCTACATGATTTATTTTTACTTTATGCCTTACAACGCACAATTCCATGAATCTTAAAATAGATTAGCTTTCTTATAAAAACTAGATAATTTTGAATGAAATGAACTATAAGAATTAAACGAACATCTACATCATGCATATATGACTCAAATCTTACATGCTATAATGTGGTATTTATTCATAATTTGGTTGCCAAATCTCATGCGTGCAATGCACGTGTACCTTACTAGTCTAAATGGTGTCTGTATGTTGTGCATGTTAAACACATTGTACGTAGTATATCATACTAGTCTAAATTGTCTTTTTTTTGTACACGTTAAGCTTGTTCTCCCAAAATTTCAAGCCGCGCCTTGTTATGCCGAAATTTCAAGCTAGCGTCTCTGTCTATCGTGCTGCGAGACTCCCGCCCCTTCAACCCACGCCTTGTTAGCCCGAAATATTTAAGATATATCTTTGTCTCGTTGTGCTCCGACAACTCCCTCCATCTCAACCCGCGCCTTGCTATTCCAAAATTACAACACGCGTGAAAACTCCCACCTCCTGTGAAATCCCGACACGTGAAATGTCGTGATACCCCTGAACTGAAAGAACTGCCTGAAATCGGTGGGGGTACTTTCATAACTTACCCCACATTTCGGACAAGCGCGTCCCTAAGCCATGGTTCCCCACTCCCATCCCATCAACCCACCCATTTGTACACCGAGGCCGGCAAAACCCGCGAAGCCCCACACCCTCCTCCATCCGCCACCCAGCCGGAGCCTCTTCCCCGATGATGTCGTCCACAGCAACACCTCGACATCCCTCATCCACCGTACCAGATGAGGATCCGTCGTCAATCTGGTAGTCCCGAAGGTTCAGCCACCCCGTCCTCCACCTCCAAGGATCTACCCCGACGTTCCCGTCGTCTTTCACGCCACCTCCATTGCCACACCGCCGTCTTCACCTGAACCACCGGAAGAGCATCATCATCACCGTTTCCTCGGATGAAGCTGCGGCCTAATTGGCGCCACCAAAGAGGTTTTACATTAATCGCCGCATTTTTCTTCTTGATTCGATCTCATGGTGCTACCGGCGCTCGGTCCCGAGCCGACACGGCGCGGCTCCATCCACGGCGGCGTCGCCGGCCACTTCCTCCACGGCGTCGCTCCCTTGGCGACGACGTCCACATCAGTAGGAGCTGCTGCTGCTTTAGCTCTCGCTCGCACTGCTGCTCTGCTCTTGCTCTCAGTCCCTTGCCTGGTCTGCTCTTGCTCTTGCTCTTTCTCGCGTTGTTGCTCTCGCTCTTGCTCTTGCTTGTGATGCTGCTCCGATTTAGCTACACTTCATTCGACTGAATCGACTTTTGGGTCAGTCGATTTTCAGGGGGGGCTCGCCGGAGTTAAGGAAGAACCAGCCGCAACGGGGAGTGGGGGCTCGCCGGAGAGGTACCCCACTATCTATCTTAGGGTTCAGGGTGGGGGCGGTGGTCGCCAGCGATGGTGGGGCGGTGGCGTGGGGATCGTCAGAGAAAAAGCTCGGCACGGGGGGGGGGCTACAGGGATGGCCGAGGCGGCAGCGGACCAGCGGTGGGGAGTGTTTTCGGGGCGGGCAGGGCGGTGCACCGCTGGCCGCGGGCGGCGAGGGGCGGCTATTTGGCTGGTGGTGGCTGGCGGCTCAGGGGGGTGGAGGTTGAAGATGAACTGCATGCCCTTGATTTTGTATCCAACGGCTGCAAAATCGACAGACAAGAGATGAAAAAGTCAGTCGACTGACTTGTAGCCTCACCTCTAGTGCGTTCAGTATCGACAGTAAAATTCAGTTTCGACAGCAAAATTCAGTTTTGATAGTTAAGTTCAGTTTCGACAGTTAAGTTCAGAGATGAGCGGCTAATGTATACATCTAGCACTTTGTGGTTATGTATTTTACGTCATCTATTGGAGATGCTATTAGAATTCCACTCAGGTTAACATTGTCTCTCTTGTCCCGCTTCAGCGTCGGCGTCGTACAACTCACCGGAGCTTCTCCAACGACGAAACCCTCCATCACAGCGGAGCAGTACCTTGGGATCCATCTCCAGACGCCTAAGATCTTCTTCCCCTCCTCTGACAGCCAAGTCAGCCAGAGCATCCTCACCGGCCAACCCAATCACACTGAGATCGACATGGCTTCGCCAAAGAGGTTGTACACTTCTTGTGGTTTGACTTAATCTCTCCATGCTTCTTTGCATCCTGTGATCTTCCAATTCTTGTGAACCAAACACCCAGATTGGCAGAAATCCTATGTTTTTAAATTCTCTGTTTTGCACGTGCATTCCTATCCTATTCCTGTCTACTTCCTATCCCTGCATTGTTAGAATCCTCAAATTCAAACAAGCCCTTACACGATTACTTCTGTTATAGATATGTGTCAAAGAAAACCTTGTGTGGTTTGTCCTGCTCCTGCGGTGCTGTGTTCCACCCCAGCTCAGCTGCTCCAACGACGGAAGGGTTCACCATAGCAGGGATCCGCTCTCCAGACTGTCTTTCGCCGCCTCAGATCTTCTTCCCCGCCGCCGGCAGCCACGACAACTGCATTACCATCATCAACTGAGCAGATGACCTTGAGGACTATACGGGTCCACAAGAGAGGCAGCACTCTTCCGTGTCTGTTTACGTTATGCATCGCTTAATATGATGACATGCTACTTTATCATCGTGTTCACCTATTAGACTCTGACTTAGGTCCAAACTTATGTTGAAACTTGAGTTTTTAAATGGTTGTGTGGTACATATTGGGGCAGCAATCAGTACTATCTGTCTACTATCTGGTTAATCTGTCTACTATGAGTTTCATGTTGGGTGCAAACAAACATTAAAGGAGCCATTATCTGTATTTTTTAACTAAAGCTATTATCTGCCTGCTATAATTTGTTTTGGGTCTATCCACAATTTGCTACCATCACTCTGGATTTGTGCATGCACTCCTTACATAATCTCACTATATTTTATTCCTATACATGTCAGTTATTGTACACAATGGAACTGAACATGTAGAGCAAAAGAGACGAGCCTTGTGTGGCAATAAAATTTCATGCAGACGTCGCTCCATGATGGGAGCAAAGGCAGCCCCCCTCCACCCATTTCGGATCATAATCAAGAGGAAGATAACTGTTCTCAGGGGGATTCAGAAGCAGAAGACCACTCCTATATACCCCATGAGGTCTTCGCTCTAACTGGCATGCTGATGTTGGTAATATCATGCATATGGTGCCTTGCATTGCTTACTGTATACATTAAAGATGTCATCTGCTTAGTTTAGACATGCTTTGTGTCAATGCCATCTGTTTAGTTTATTTATCGTATATGTGAATCATGCAATGCCATCTTGTTTAGCCAGGCATCATATATGTGAATTTTGCAATGCCACCCTTGTTAGCCAGTCATCTTATATGCGAATTATATCATGACATCATTTTTTACGTGTTAAATTTGTCAACAATTTTAGTACATTCAATTACTCTTCCTGTCCATCAGCCATTTGGCACGGTCATGGAAAAATCTGGAGTGGAAACAAGGTCTTCAGAGCAGACAATGCTATCTAACAAAGTGCATGTCTTGCTAGTTACAGATAGCTCCTCAAAGGAGGATTCAGAGACAGATGACCAGTCCTATTTCACCCCCAAGGTGCATGCTCTAACTTGGCAGGGTTATGATGCTCATATCGTGCGTATGGTATCTTGTATTGCTATGTCATTTGCTTAATTTAGACATGCTTTGTGTGAATGCCACCTGTTTAGTGTCTAATTACCATATATGTGAATTATGCAATGCCATCTTGTTGCAAGACATTATATATGTGAATTATGCAATGCTATCTTGTTGCAAGGCATTATATATGTGAATTATGCAATGCCATGTTGTTTAGCCAAGCGTCATATATGTGAATCATATCATGCCATCCTTTCTTTTGTATTTCTCATTGCTTTTGTTGACAATGTTTGTATATTCAACTGTTCTTCCTGTGCATCAGCCATTTGAATTGGTGATGGAGAAATCTAGAGTGAAAACAAGGTCTTCGGAGCAGACAATGCTACCTGGTGAAGCAGATATCTCGCTGGTTACAGATAGCTCTTTAGAGGAGGATTCAGAGGCAGATGACCATTCCTATTATCCCCCTGAGGTGTATGCTCAAACTTGGCAGGGTTATATTACTCATATCATGCATATGTTGTATTGCAATGCTTAGTTTTTACATCATATACACGATATTGAATGCCATCTCCTTAGTTGACACATCATATATGTGATTGCCCTCTGCTCACTTCCTTAGTATATAAATCATATATTTGAATTATATCATGCCATGATGTTTACATAGATAGCATGTATCCGAATTATGGCATGCCAACCCATTTTCTAAAGACATAATATAGTTATATCATCTCATCATGTTCACATAGTCATCATATTTTGAATTATGTCATTCTATCCGTGAATTATATCATGCCATCATGTTTCCATCGACGGTGTCGTGGTTTTGTCACGGCAGATGTCCTAGAGAAAGGACTTAGTCATGGAGCCATCACGACGGGTTAGCTTGAAGGGGTTAATGCAGACACAAGGACGCAAGAGAGTTTATACTAGTTCGGCCCCTTCGATGAAGGTAAAAGCCTACGTCTAGTTGTGATGGAATTGATGGGGTTTCGATGACTAGGGAGCAAACAAGCTTCGCCTATGTCTCGAGTTGTTGTCTGTTGTCCCTGAACCGCCGCCGGGTCGTCCCCTTATATACACGGGTGACACCCGTCGGTTCACAGAGTCCCAACACCGGTCGATATTCGTATCCGGGTTGGTCTCTCCTTATTCCTAACTTACAGTACAAGTTTATATACAAATTCCGCTTTACAGCTACAAGTCTTGAACCGGCTACGGGCCTTAGGCCCTCATCTGCCTTCTTAGGCTTTATCACTTCTGGAACTACTGATGAAGTTGACCCGGCCCAGATAGGCCGGTTTACGCCCAGCAGTAATATCCCCAACAGACGACATGTTTGTGATTTATGGCATGCCAACCACTTTAATAGACACGTCGTATAGTTATATCATGTCATCCTGTTTACGTAGTCATCATATTTTGAAGTATGTCATTCTATCCTATTTAGTTAGCCATCATACATGTGAAATTGTGTCATGCTATCCTATTTAATTAGCCATCATATATGTGAAATTATGTCTTGCTATTCTGTTTGGTTAGACAACATAAATGTGAATTATTTCATGCCCTGTTTTCTTCCCTACTATCCATTGCACCTGTCTATCTTACAATGTCTGTACATTCAATTACTTTTCTTGTTTATCAGCCATTTCAATTGGAGGGGGTGATGGCAGTATCTATGGGAGTAAAAACACGGTCTTTAGAAAAGATCGTGCTACCTGTCGATGGAGATAGAACCACGGTTGTACTTGCCCAAGAACCAGCCCCACCACACATAACCCAGACTCATGCAGATTGTACCCCTACCCAGTTGGACAACGAACCAACTACACCGCTTCTAACCCCAACCCCAGCAGATAGTAACCCAGTTCCCGTTGACACAACACCGTCTCCACCACAGAGCACCCAAACACGAGCAGTTAGTAAGGCAACTGTAGTGCCCAAAGCACGAGAACCACCACTCCGAACCCCAAGTCAACACTTAAAGTAGAAGAAGAATTGTTCTCAGGTCAGGTTCCGTAGCTATGGTTCATACTACTTTGCTCTTGCATCACTGTATTTACTCATACCAACTAATTTCAAATTTGAAGGATGCAATTGAAACTCCAATGGCGCAACAGGTATGTTTTAAACCTGTTTCTTTAACGTGTTTGCTGTTGTAACTTGCTCTATGTTGATTTCAGTTTCAATTGAATAAACAGTTATATTCTCATGCCATGCACTTTACAAGTGTTGTTATTGTTGTGTAGTTTCCCACACTTATATTCTGTCTAAGCTGCTTTGTCTTAAATAGATATGATTCGAACTGTATCTATCTTGATTTGGCAACATAAACTAGAATGATATAGACCATACAGTGACCATACTACATAGATATATGTTTGTTTCATGCTGTTATCCTGTCCACCTTACTACTGAACTGGTTTACCAAAATGAGTTTCATATACTACATTGTAAACCTGTGATGTGTTTGTTTATTTCTCTTTTAGAATGCGGATAAAATATTGGAGAAGAGTACCCCGTTATGCAATGGTACAGGAAGTAATGCGAATAAGGTTCAAGATAGTGAGACATCCCTGTTGGTCTCCAATAAAGCTGATAAAAACTATATTGAAGACACTGAGACAACCCCAAAGTCCTATCTTGATGTAGTGTTCGAGTTACTGGCTACTACTACTGGCACCAGCTCTTTGAACTCGCTGCCTGAATCAGTTTGGCTTCTTGAGTCTCAACTTCAAGTTGAAAGACATCGATCAGATGTTATGCGACAAGAAGCCGAGGGACTGGGGAAGTCCCTGCAAAATTCAGATGCATACCTTCTGGTGCAACAGCAAGTGCTGGAGGATTTAAGCGCCAAACAAGAGAAAGTTAATAAGCTTGCTAAGCATCTTGCCAGCATTATGGGTACCCAGGATATTGTTTCTTGAACTCTTCTAAAGTGGTTTCAGTTCTGGACTTGTTTTGCTGCGGCGTTTATATGCTGCTTTGTTCCCTATATTTGCACTGGTGGCAAACTTTGATGCCCAGTGGATGTAATATGTGTAATAGCCGTGATAGCCTATCGTAAGTTGCTTGCCTATTTATTTCCTTATTGTCTTGTTTATTTGTTTTCTTGTAGTCAGTGTAGTTCTTTTTTCCACGGTTTGCTAGTGGCCGCAATAGCCTATTTTTTTAAAACTAGGCCACATTAACCATGGGCTACATATTTACTTTAGTTAACATGGGCCTCCTACAGGCCGTAGAAACAATGGGCCTTCTAAGGGCCATAGAAACAATGGGCCTTCTATGGGGCGTAGAAACAATGGGCCTTCTACGGGGCGTATCATCAATGGGCCTTCTACGGGGCGTAGAAACAATGGGCCTTCTACGAGTCGTATCATCAATGGGCCTTCTACGGGCCGTATGATCGGTTGGCCAAACATGGGCCAATAACAAACCACATTATGGTCGTAAATGGGCTAGAGTTGAAATCGTCCGTTCATGGGCCGACCATAATGGGATGTAGTTAATCGGCCGTATTTGATGACGCTATGAAAACGGCCCAACGTATTAATGGGCCACAAACGGGCCGACTGTAACCACAGGCTGAATTTGGCCCACGAGCAGAAAATGACAGTAACGGGCCGAAAGTAAACGAATGCTGGAAATGAGCCCAAGAATAAATGGGCCCTGAGAAGGCCGAAAGATAACATGGGCTGGAAACGGCCCAACGGAATAATGGGCCATTAATGGGTATAGAGTGATGCACTATTCATTACGGACCAGTTTTACCACGGGCCGTTAATGGGCCGAGGGTTACTAAGGGCCTCATATGGGCTAAAAGATGTCATGGGCCATACATAGGCCAGAAGTTAAAACGGGCTAGAATAATATTGGACGGCCCAGATGACGCTACTAGGCCTAATTTGGATAGGTCGTAAACGGGCCCTGGGTTAGTGGGCTGTAAATGGGCTATATGCGAATAGGCCGTTAACAGGCTTGTCGTGGGCCGGCCTGCCACCTTTTGACCAAGTCAAATGGGCCGGCCTTTTCACAGGAATGGGCCTCTGTTGGGCCATGCCACGTGTCGACATATCATAGGTGCTTCGGGTCCAATGAGTGGATTACATCTGTCCCAACGGCAAGCCGACACGTGTTCCCTCCAGCCAATGATGATTTTACACGTGGAAAATCCCCATTGGTCAGGGTTGTTAACGGGTTATCAGATCCAAAACCAGACCCGATAGCTTAACGGCGTTCCGTTACGGTGGATGTCACGTGTCGGTCACCCTTGACGAAAGCACTTCTGTGACGCGCGATTTATCATCATGGAAGTGGACACTTCCGTGATGATAATTTTGGTAATGTCATGGAACACTTCTACGACAGCACAGGTATGACTATCTTGATTCTGTCATAAATTTGTCATGGATGTACATGCATGACAGAAAACGTGACCTACTGTGACAAACATGTATCATCACGGAAGTGTATTTTTTTGTAGTATTGGACCAATGACAAGAGCACGAGCCAAGGCTGTCGAAGATAAGGTGAACTCGCTCCTCTCCGAACTACCAATTTCTATGCATGAGACATGGCTACTACCTCAAGTGGAAACCCTATGTGTGATCACATACTTGGAGGAAAGCCACGGATCAGCTACACCCAACGGACAAGACGGTGAGGACACCAAGCTCAATGGACGAGAAGAAGGACTGCTCGAAACTTCCAGTCACTGGACGACTGGCGAACCTTGGACGTCCGACGAACCTTGGACGTCCGACGAACTCCAGGCACCGGACGACTGACCCCCTCCGGACGACCGGCGCTACCACACCTAAGCCAAAATGCCGGATTTTCGAAGACCATCGGATGACCGACACCCCGGACATCCGACCCCGACCGGACGTCCGACCAAAGCACATCCAAGCCGAATCTACGGATGCCCGACGAGCATCGGATGTCCGGACCCTCGCAAGCCTCCGGACGACAGGTAACTACCGGACGTCCGACGCCTGTGTGCTGATTTCGTGTTGGGCCGAAGCCCATGTACCCCTTCGACCTCTAAGACTGTATATAGACCTCCTCCTCCTCTTTTCTAGGGTCAGCGTTGTGATAGCTCATTTGTGAGATAGAGCCTCGCTCATCAATACGGATCTACTCCTTGAGAGATACCGCGGCCCCTCTACGGAGAAGGTCCCCTTGGATTCAAGACCCCCCTTTTGGGTGGCCCCATCAATACCTCCTTTGGAGAAGACCGGTTACCTTATGTATCGTCCCGTGTTGACTTTGGATTGTGTGATCTCTTTTGTGTTTGAGGATCTAGCATATGTGTGATCATTCTTGTTGGTTTGAGTGATTCTCCCGTGCTTTCCCTCGTGTTTTCCCTCGTGTTTCCCCTCGTGTTCTTAGTGTTCATCGTGGGATCCACTCCTTTCATGAAAGATCGGCCATCTAGGGTTCCACCCTACATCATCTTGGTATCTAGAGCCACGTTGATCATGATTTCGGAGCCTCCCCATTGTGTTTTCTAGCCTTGTTTTGTTGATTTTGTCCCTAATTCGGAAATTCCCCACAAAAATAGCCCCAAATTTTTTTTGTGATTTGTTGGTGTGATGAAATTTTGTTGGATTTGATTCGTGGATTTGCTTTGCCTTGAGTGGATCTAGCTTTTCCCCTTCGTCTCCACCTTCTTCATCCACAAAATCGCTTGGATTTGACCTTTTTCGCCACATCCACCTCGAACACTAGCAGTTCATCCCGTGCCCGGATTTCGCATAGGCACCGGACGTCCAACATCCTACGGACGACCAGAGACCGAACGACCGGCCCCCTCCCCGACGTCCGAAAAACCCTCACGAAACTGAACCCCCCCCCCCCCCCCCCCCCCCGAAAATTTCAGCTACCGCCCCACTTCCGCATACGCTTTCCCATACCACCTCCATTTCCCGCAACCACCATTACTTACTCGTTTCACACTCCGATACGTTTTTGCCACATTGTGCTTTGAGAATTTAGGTTGCGGTTCCGTGTCCTATTGTGTTTCGGCTATTTAGGTACGGTTCGACATCAACATCACCGCCGCTCATCTTCGCCACAGATTCGTCATCAACAACAACCACTCCACCATTTTGACACCATACTGTAAGCAAGAACAGTAACCTCATCTTGGGTATCGTGATGCATCATTCTTGCCATTACACTGATAGCCATCATAGCCCAACTTTGCGTATCTTACCCATCGAGACTAGCCTTTGAGTATTGACAGCAACGTGACTTGTGCACATTAGTGATCATACTTCCCATAGCATACATACATATCATTGGTGCATATCTCGGTATCATCTCTTGTGTCACAAAGTTGTCAGCACATACACAATTGCTATCTTGGTTCATGAAGCATTGCATCAGAAAAGAGCTCAAACACAAAGAGCCAAACAAGCTTTTAAGAAAAAGAGGAAGATAAGCAAAAAGCTTTTAAGCAAGAACCATAGCATCATACAACATTAAGATTGTCATACTAGATCATCTTGGATCATATCATCAAAATACCATACATAGAGCATACTTGGGATAGAAGTCATTGCATTTTTGCTTAGTAGGTTGTGCACAAGTCTTCGTATCCGCCTATTGTGCAATCGTGCTAGCGTCTCTCAAGTGTTGTGCAATAAGAGCATTTTCGTGGATTCCAAATTTTGCCTCATCCTTGGTTGCCCGACCCCATTTAACTCTTTGCGTGTGTATTTCCGTGTACCATATTTTGCTATTGGTATACTTGTTGCATTGCAGATTTGCAAATATTTTCAGACATTATAGATGCTCACTAACAATTGCATCAAATTTTGTGCCACCATCCTAACCGAGCTCCACCATAAGCTTTTACTTGTGTAGGTGTGAGAAACTGACAAGAATTGGTACCGATTGTGCTATTTCCTTGTTCCACATTGAGTGATCATTGATCCATCTTCAACATCGGTCAAGGTACATTTGGTATAAGTTCTTCTCCTTCTCCCACTCACATATTTGTTTGGAATGATGGATAGGCCAAGTACTTCTACCAACCCACTCTACATCGAACAAGACGACGACATGACTTCCTACGTCACAAAGAGTCACCTCTTTGGTGCACAACGTGCTTTGCATCAAGAGCAACGAGCAATGAGTGAACGCATCGACAACCTCGCCACTGACTTGCGACTCTCCGAGCAACGTACAAGAGACTATTTTGACAACAAGCTCGACGACCACAAGCAAGAGAATGATGCAAGAATGGACGAGATTCATGCTTTGTTGCTCAACCACTCTTCTTCCACTTCGTCCTCATCAAGACGGAGCCGCTCAAGTCGACAATCCGACTACACCATCTCCGGCTCAAGTACACTGACATCGAATACTCTTTGACGTGCCACGTGCCAAGACCGTCAAGCAAACCGCAACCCTCTACACGACACCAACTCTCAAGAACAACGACATCGTCAAAACCAAGCTACCTTTGCGCAAGCGCGAGAACGGCAACGCCAATGCCATCACGAAGAGGAAGAGCGAGCGCGCCTACACCAAGAAGCATACACCAAGAAGCACAAGACACTGAGGCACAACGTCAAGAACAACAATTGTGAGAAGCTCAAGCACTTGAGGCGCAACAAGCCCTCCGAGATTCAAGTCGAGCCGTAGCCAACCGAGGCCGACATGCTCGTGAGAATCAAGAAGCGCTCCGTGATGAAGTCCACAAATGAATATATCAAGCTCGCGTGCATCGTTAAGCTCGACAAGTTCCTCCACAAGCTCGCCAAGAACATCAAATTCAAGAAGAGCAAGAAGACATTGGAAATCCTCCCCGATAAGAGCAAGTTGTGAGAGACTATCCTCCTCGTCAAGGATGTCATCATCCCCGACCCCAACACAATGAAGAACAAAGATACAGCAAGCTCAAGTTCACCATGCCCAAGTTCAATGGAAGCAATGATCCCGAAGAGTACCTTTCATGGGCATTGAAGGTCGACAAAATCTTCTGTTTGCACAACTATGAAGAAGAGAAGATGTAACATCCCAAATTTTCAATTTGGAATGTTATACATAGTCATCCATGCATATCATATTTTATTTGCATTTTGTCTCGCGATCCTCGAAATCCTAAGCGACTCAAGGACCCTCGGAGAGAGTTGGGGATTTCCCCGGTTTTCATATTTGATTTTTATCAAATCTGAAATGAGGATTTTGGTTTTAATTATTTTTCTCTCCGAAAATATTTCATATTAAAATATATGAGAGGAGATAATATGACTTCTCCAAGATAATTGAAATATAGGAGGAAAAATATTAAAATCAAATATTTGTTTTATTTGGATTTTATTGCGATTTTGTTTGCATTAGAAAAATTGCACGTTTTCAAAGTTGCATTTTAGGGCCAAGAAAATGTTCATCTCGTTCCAAATATTTTATTTGGACGATGAAAATTTATTTTCGCATTTTTAGATTTTTATTCATTTGTCTAGGATTTTATTTCTGTCAGCGGAATTATTTAAAAAAAAAAGTTCCCGCGCCCGATTGGGCCTAAGGCCCAGTCGAGCCAGGCCGGCCCGCAGCCGATGCCGCCTCCCCGTGCGCACGCCGCCCCGCCGCTGCTCGGACTAGGAGTCCGAGCCGGACTCCGCCGCCGCCGCCGCTTGCCCCTCCTCCAAGCAAGCCGCCCCGCCCCGCCCTTTATATAGCCGCCACCCCCGCCGCCCCAAACCACCACCGCCGCCGCCGCCCCGCGCCAACCCTGCCGCCCGTGCTAAGCCGTCGCCGCCACTTGCCGCGCCCCGTGCCGCCGCCGCCGCTTGCCTCCGCCGCCCCGCCACCTCGCCTCGCAGGAGGTAGCCGCCGGATCCGAGCCGCCGGTTTTTTTAAGAACCGTTCGGTTTTTTTAGAAAACCCTAGATTTGTTTTTTTCGGATCGCCGGTTTTTCTCGGTTCTTCTAGTTAGCGGGCGTTCGTCCGTATGTTCGTTTTAACACATGGTTTTCACCCGTTAGTTACAGCTAACGAACGCTTGTTCGGTAGTCTGTTCGTCAGTTTTCTTTTATTGGATTTATTCTGCGAGTTTTCTGATCGCGATTTCTGATCCGATCTTAGTTTATGTTTATCTTTTCGCTCGTTAGTCGAATCAGGCGATTCAAGCGCCTAGATCTTCGTCTCGAGACCCTCTTTCCGTTTAACCAACTTAAATAACTTTTTGCCACTGTAAAATTTTGACCTAGGATCATATTAGTAAACGAAGCTTCTTTCTTTCGCTGTTTGAGTCTCGTTGCTCCGTTTGATTTGATTCCTTTTGCTAACCGGAGTTCTTAAGTTGAACTTTCTGGTCAACCTCTTTTATTTGAGTTTTGTTTGCGCATCTTTGGTTGTTGATTATGTATGTTATTGTTTTTCTGTGATAGAACACCGGGAGTGCGAAGCGTGCTACTACAAGTCCCTAGGTTTCACAGACCGTCAGCAAGGCAAGTAACACTTTGATCATACCCTTTTATCACCCAGTTTTTATGCATTAGTTCCAATCCTCAAACATTGCATGATTAGGATGTCATTAACATGTGGGTTGGGAAGTAGTTGATGAGGTAGAACCTATTACCCTGGTACATTCAAACCCTTGGGAGTTACTTCTACGCGTTGCTTAAATTGCTATGCTATGCTATGCTCGTAGACGTGGTTTGGGTTTGAGTGAAATCCATGACAGATGTGAGTTTGTTAATTAATGGTTCAACTTAAGGTGGCAACTTAAATTAACATCTGGGTGGATTGAGGCACCTGGAGTACCCAGTGTTGTCTGTATTTTTTTGGAAATCTCGGAGTACCCGTGCGATCTTCCTATGGACCGCCACCCAGGCTCAAAGGGAACTGAGATGATTCATGCTAGAAACTTCCGTGTGCAGCCACAGGCTATTATGGGATTTAGCATAGTTGAGTAAGTTACGTGAAGCTCTTGAAGAGGCAGGTCAGTAGGTAGTTGGATGTAGGTTTGGTATGGTCTGTCCGGAGTAGAGAGTTAATGTTTCTGAAAGACTGTGTCTCGGTCATCCGTTTCTCAAACACCTTGTAGTGCGAGAAATCCAACGGAGGCGATCGAGTCTTGTGGGGAAAAGTGCACAAACCTCTGTAGAGTGTATAATCTAATCATGGTTAGCCGTGTCCCCGGTTATGGACAATCCTTGAGTATCTAGTATTTGGGTTATCACATGTATCTCATCATTCTTAATTAATATTGTTGGGATGTTAATCACTTTAATCGGGATTGAGTTGGAGGAACCTTCTCAATGTTGTTCAACTACCATGATAGTTAAATTAAAATATATTCCTTTGTTGTAGGGAAAAATTGGCTTTTCGCAAAAACTATAACCATAGAGCTTTCCACCAGCCAAATATGCATGTAGTGATAGTATTATTCTGTTCATGCTCTACTCTATTATTTTGCCAGCATATTCCATGTGCTGACCCGTTTTCGGGCTGCAACGTATTATCTTGCATACTTTTCAGACGAGGAGTAAGGTTCGTTAGGTCGTTGCCGTGCAGCTCAGCTATGCCGTTGGAGTTAATGGACTCACTTTATCTTCCAAGCCTTCCGTTGTTATCGCATTAGATGGCCTTAAGCCATATTATTGTAATAAGTTCTCTTTTGAGACAGTCGATGTAATAAGTGTGTGATTGCCACTCTGTTATAAATCCTTCGAGTATTGTATGTGTCAGCATTACCGATCCAGGGATGACACTGAAGCACAGAGACTTGGCCATCTGAGGTCGGGTCGCCACAAGATGGTATCAGAGCACACGCTGAGTGTAGGAAACGACCACTAAGATAAATCCTAGGTCACACTTCTCTACTCATTTCTAACTCCTCTCCATTTTCTACTCTTTAGGATGACGGAGATGAAGAACAAGTTTGCGCAACCAGATGAAGACACACCTTTTGGACGCCACTTGAAGGAAGTCACTAGGTACTTGAACATTGGAATACCAAGCTTCACCGAAACATACAACACCACTTTACCTGAAGAGGAGCGCTGGATGGTTCAAGTACAAGTTCCAGGAAGGACGTTCTCGCCAACTTCTAAACCCATAGAGTTTTCTTTTGAAGCACCCACCTGGAGTCTAGGCAAGAGCATTGGATAAGTATACAACAGGGAGCTTAAGGACACTATCTACCAAATATGTGGACGCCGAGACGAGTAATGGAAAGTAATCAGCACCAGGAAGGATAGATCCATTGCAGCTTTCATCCAGGAGTTAAACCAGCACATTCGACGTCAGGAGAACCAGGTGTGCGCAGACATGTTGGACTTGAAGAAGGCGAAGACTAGAATCATCGAGCTTGAGGAAGAACTCAAGTTTACACGCGATGGATATGAGGAGGAAATCAAGACACTACTGGAGAAGAATGGCGACCTAGTCAAGAAGATCGGAGTATTCATGGGAGGACCGGCACCAATCGAAGAAGAAGAAGAAGAAGAAGAACCCAAGGAGATACGCCCCGAGGACTACATCATCATCGACGACACCGATTCCGATCCTAGTGATGATGACTGTCGGTGTCAAAACCGGCGGATCTCGGGTAGGGGGTCCCGAACTGTGCGTCTAGGCCGGATGGTAACAGGAGGCAAGGGACACGAAGTTTTACCCAGGTTCGGGCCCTCTCGATGGAGGTAAAACCCTACGTCCTGCTTGATTAATATTGATGATATGGGTAGTACAAGAGTTGATCTACCACGAGATCAGAGAGGCTAAACCCTAGAAGCTAGCCTATGGTATGATTATAGATGTGTATGTTGTCCTACGGACTAGAACCCTCTGGTTTATATAGACACCGGATAGGGTTAGGGTTACATAGAGTGGGTTACAATGGTAGGAGATCTGAACATCCGTATCGCCAAGCTTGCCTTCCACGCCAAGGAAAGTCCCTTCCGGACACGGGACGAAGTCTTCAATCTTGTATCTTCATAGTCTAGGAGTCCGGCTGAAGGTATAGTCCGGCCATCCGGACACCCCCTAATCCAGGACTCCCTCAGTAGCCCCTGAACCAGGCTTCAATGACGACGAGTCCGGCGCGTAAATTGTCTTCGGCATTGCAAGGCGGGTTCCTCCTCCAAGTACTTCATAGAATATCTTAAACACAAAGATAGCGTCCGGCTCTGCAAAATAAGTTTCCACATACTTCCATAGAGAGAATAATATTTACACAAATCTAATCTGCTGACGTATCCCGTGGTGTGGCACACCACGGCCGAGCCTTTATCCGAGTCGTTTAATTACCCACCTCAGCGTGGTATGCGAGGTGGTTCCCTTGGCACGTCTTGTAAAAACAGAGATCGTGTCCCCTTATTACGGGATTCTCATTAATACGGGCGTGGGTAACCCAACCACTTCTAGGACTCCTAGATCATAGGAAAGTCCAAACGGACATGGGGAGGACGCTTGATATCCACCCTCTTTATAAAGGGGCAAAGCTTTTACCTTTTCCCTCCCGTTCTTAATCGAATCCTTCCCCCGCCTCAAGCTCAAACGCCCAAAGCTCAAGTCAGGTGCTCCGAACCTTCAGTCATGTCCGGATCCATCCTTCAAGGCCGATGGGTGCCCTCATCCGTCACGGAAGAAGACATCAAAAAGTTAAGGGAGGCCAGGTATCTGACCGCCGAAATGTCGCATCGGCTGCCTCCCCGGGGGCAGCCCGTCCCTTCTCCCAAACCCAACGAGAGCGTCGTGTTTGTCTCCCACTTCCTCCGAGGTCTAGGTTTTGCTCTGGATCCTTTCGTCAGGGGCTTGATGTTTTATTACGGGCTAGATTTCCATGATCTAGCTCCAGACTCCTTCTTGCATATCACGACCTTTGTTGTCGTATGCGAGGCCTTCCTCCGAGTGACCCCCCACTTTGGCTTATGGCTCAAGACCTTTGAAGTAAACCCAACGGTGATCGAAGGGCAACATGCAGAGTGTGGAGGCGCCTCAATACGCAAGATGACGGGAGCTCCATGGCCCAAAGGTTCCATCCCAGAGGTGTCTGCATTGTGGCAACAGGAGTGGTTCTACATCACGACTCCTAGAAGCGCCAAGTGGGCGGCCGCCCCCGTTTTTCGCTCGGGCCCTCCACCACGACTGATGTCATGGATCAGCAGAGGACAGAGCTGGGGTCCAGCCAAGGACATGCCTTTACTGCAGATCCACATTCGAGATCTCTTCAACGACGATCTCAGTTTGGTTGCGGTAATACAAGTTATGCTGGTCCATCAAGTCCAGCCTTGCAAACGTCGGCCCCTTTGCTTGTGGGAGTTCAATCCTGAGGGTCCGCGCGCCATTCAAAATTTTCTCGGCCTGACGCACGAGGATATGTATAAGTCATTTTTCGGACCTCAAGTAGAGTGTCTGGAAATCACCGAGGACGTGGGCCTGAGCAGTAACCGCGCCGCTGAACAGGTAAGGAATTTTCCGGCCGAACATATTATCTTTCCTTCATTACGAAGTTATTTCTGAGAGTTTGCTTTTTCGACCAGGACTGGCTAACAAAGGCGAAGTTGATTCGGTGTTCGGCCCCCCTCCCTGAGGGTTTGGAGAATCCGGTATTGGAAAAGATGCTCCTGACCGCACCTTGCCCGGACCCCTTGAAGGAAGATACTGTGGAGGGTAATGCGGGCGGACGCGGGCCCCCAACGCTGCCTATTCTAACCGAGGGAGCGAGCGTCTCCGTGAAGGAAGACGATCGGAAGAGGAAAAGGACCGCGCCCGGGAATTCGGAAGCCAAAGTTTCCAAACGGGAGAAGAAATCTTCCACCGGGGGCCCTACCATGGGGGGCGCTGCTGCCGCACAAAGTCCGCGGGGGAATCAATTCTCCCAGGAGTCGTAAGTGACCCGAAATCTTTAATAGTACAGATATGCCATCCTTTTCTTCTGAGAAAATAACCACCGCATATATTTGTGCAGTTCGGGCCTTAGCCCCTCTCAAATGAGCTCGTCTTCGGGAGATCTTCTTCCAGAGATGATGGAGAGCGAGACGCCTCCTCCGGACTCCTCCGCTCCGGAAGCGGGCGACCCTGAAGTGTCGTCGCGGAGGGCCTCTCCGAGTGCGGAGAGGCCAGAAGGTGATCCAATTGATCCCCGAGGCTCCCAGTGTCCGGCTCCCGAAGAGAGTAGACAAAAGAGTCCGGCACCATCTAGCGTGCGATCGAACGTTCTGAGGGGGTTGGTGGGGCGAGCGGCCATCTCAGATGATCACCGTGTGCTAATGAATATGGTGATGGAGAGGATATCGTCCGCCGAAAGCGGATTGCATGAAGCTTTTATGAGTCTACTGACAGGCTTTGAGGTATGTAAAAAGGAATGTGTAGTAGTCCTGCACATGTTAGGTGTGCCCTGTGTAGATAGTAGCCCCTGAGACTATGGTTGTCGTCGGAAACGATGACAAACGGAGGATCATACTCCCAGGTAATAACCATACTGCCTTTATGTGCAGGAGATGGAAACTCTGGTGGCCAGCCGGACTAGCCAGTTTGCCCGTTTAGAACGGCAGTTGGATGCGGTAGATGCCGACATCGAGCTTGTTAACAGAAGGCTTGACGAGGCGCAGGGTAAGTATCCTTGTCTGGTAAACGCCACATAGGAAGAGTATGATGCCAGTGTTTTTAACATGTTATGACTGCAGATGGAGCTGCCACTGTTGAAGCCTTGCGGGCAGAACTTGCCCGAGCCAAGAAACAAGCAAGATTTGGTAATGCAGCTGCTTTGAAGGCGGCCGAAGAGTTGCGAGCCGAGAAGGCCGCACATGGCGAGAGCCGGAAGAAGATGGCCAATATGGCCGTAGAATTAAAAGCCGCCGTAGACCGTTGCCGGGCTCTTGAAAAGGAGAACCAGGCGAAGGCATCGGACCTTGAGAAGGCTGCTGTAATGGGAAAAGACCTCCGCTCTGCTATGAGGGCAAAGGAGGAGGAGCTGCGGGAAGCTGGGGATATTGTAGCCGGGAAGTCCTTTATGCTGCAGAGGAAGTACGAAGATCCACGGTATGCCCCTCTGGATCGCTGTGGAGTTTGGAGGATGCGTATATGGATCTGGCGGCGAGCGCTGCCGATGCGGCCAAGTACTTCTAGAGTCAGACGGACCGTGAAGTAGGCTAGCTGTTTTGGAAGCAATTCCTTTCTCCCAAGCGTCCGCTTTCATTGACGGACCAATTAGCCGAATGGGCCGAACTAAATAGGTTGTCCGGACTCTCCATGAGGTCTGTTGTGGATCAACTATGGCCGGGAAGGTCAAAACCGAGCAGCTATTTCAGCTTGGTGCAGCAGGTCCTCGATGTGGTACCGCGCATAAATGCGATGAAGAGGTCGGCGTGCATAGAAGGCGCACGGATGGCCTTTGCCCGTGCTAAAGCATACTGGGCAGAGATGGATGCTACCACTGTTGTGGCGCATGATTCGGCCATAGGTCGAAGGGCTGCTGAGCACTACTTTGAGGAAGTTCTTGAGGGTTCTCGTTTGATAGAGACCCAGTGCTCAAAAAATATTATGTTTGAATGACATGTAATCTCATTGTAAGCGAAATGCTTTTTAGATTTTTATGAGGCTACTTTTATACTTTTGCCTGAAAGTAATGTGACGCCTCCTGGGCGGCCATTTATGTATACATGTGTATAACCTGAAAGATTGCAGTCGTCGGCTTCAACCCCCATGCATATAATGCGGAGGTGTTCGCAAAAACACGCGTTCACACTTAACCCAATGTCTTGGTCCTATTAAGGAGGTGATAGCGGAGCGAGCGAGGCAACCGGACTATAATGCTTTAACACTTTCACTTAGCCATAGGAGTTTAACGGTGGGGCTACTAGATAGCCCCTGGTGGCTCCACACTCTCCCGATCCCGGGGTGCGTATATGCCTGGCCGAAAATCGGCCCTTCGTTAAGGCGGAGGAATTCTAACATTCCCATGGGTCATCGAGTGGTTGACCAGTCTCAAGCTAGATCATGACGGTCAATTTTCGGCTTTCTCTACTGAGGTGCTCATCCGGATGGACCAGGGCACAATCGCAGTAGTTCTCCTGGTGCTACCTTAGCCAGTAAAGCGGAACGTAAGGCACCAAAACACAGGAGCCGGGCAAACCCAACATTTGACCAAAGACAATGATTCGGAGCTGGTGCATATAGGGCCAAACTCGCGATGCCGAACACTCCCTAGGGTATTCGGTCTTTGTGGTATAAACCGGGCCTGAAGAATGGCCTTTGTAAGAAGCCCCTCGTGTCCAGGTACGTGCATTGTTCTGGCGTGGCCACATGCCAAGACGTCAGCCTCCTTCCCAACGGTGGATATGTATCAACAAGAGACAGTAAAAAAGGTTTACGCAGGGTCTTAATCTAAAAAGAATCCTTGGGTCGGGTCCCTACTGCACGTCTGAGCCTGTGTCTCTGTTGTGCCGTATCCTGGATGGGTGTAGCACGATGATCATCTGTAAAAGAGAGGAATTTAGGTAAAAAGGTTGTCGTTCAAAAGGATAGTTTTCTAAAGAAACCATGTATAATTCAAGATAAGAAGAAATCGCCACTCGTCTGCGTGCGTTGAGCCCCTTGTACTTTTGAAAGATAGCGGTGTGACTGTTTATTCGATATGAGTAGCGGCACCGGACTTGATTAGTTGTGTCTGAGGTCTTGACGACCTATTGGATGCTTTTGCTGGTCCGGGCGCCTTTAGTGTGCGGCTGCCAAGGCAGCCTCACTCTCTTAGGTGCGCAGAGATCGCTTGATACTTCCGTGCACTGAAATGATGCCATGTGGACCGGGCATCTTGAGTGTTAGGGAGGCGTGGTGTGGTATTGCATTAAAGCGAGCGAAAGCTTCGCGTCCGAGTAGTGCTTGATAGCCACTTTTAAACGGAGCGATGTGGAAAGTTAAATGCTCGCGACAGAAGTTATCGGGGGAGCCGAATATAACTTGTAGTAGGAGGGAGCCCGTACAATGAGCCCCTGGGCCTGGTGTTACTCCTTTAAAGGTAGTATTGCTGTGCGAATTTGTGTTGGGTCTAACCCCATCCCGCGGATTGTATCCTAATATATTAGGTTTAGGCTACTGCCGCCATCCATCAAGACTCGTGTGAAGTGGTATCCGCCAATTACTAGGTCTAATACCAGTGCAACCCATCCTGCGTGCCGGATACTTGATGCGTAATCACGATGGTCGAAGGTGATCGGTTGAGACGACCAGTGGCGGGACTTCGCGGTGACAGGCACTTGGGTAAATTTTTCAGGGAGTGCCGCATTGTTTTTTCTCTTGATCACGTGTGACACGTTTACTGTTTTGACTTCGGGTGGAAATTTCTTTTGTTCCCCCTTGTCTTGTTTGGGAGGTTCGTCCTCGTCTTCACTTGGTGTATCCTCCCCCTTGTGTATGGCGTTAAGCTTGCCGGACTGCTTGAAGACCCAACATTCTTTGTGGGTATGATTAGCAGGTTTGCTAGGGGTACTATGGATCTGACATACTTGGTCCAAAATTTTGTTGAGGCTGGAGAGTTCATCCCTGGTGCCTTTGGAAGGCGGCTTTTGGTTTGGCCGAGGGACTTTGAATCCGGCATTTACTGTCATGCCCTTCGTGCTATTTTCTTTATTTTGGCATTTGTTATTGCTGTTGCGCCATGATTTCCCGTTTCCATCTCTGACTTCAGATGTACTGGGGTCGCTGGTGCTGCATCTGGCTAGCCAGCTGTCCTCACCCGCGCAAAAGCGGGTCATGAGGTTTGTTAATGCGGCCATCGTTCTCGGTTTGTTTTGGCCGAGGTGTCTGGCGAGCCATTCGTCGCAGACGCTGTGCTTGAAAGCCGCTAAGGCTTCAGCGTCCGGGCAGTCGACAATCTGGTTCTTTTTAGTAAGAAACCTATTCCAAAGCTTTCGGGCTGACTCTCCGGGCTGTTGAGTTATGTGACTCAGGTCGTCCGCATCCGGAGGTCGTACATAAGTCCCTTGAAAGTTTGCCCGAAAGGCGTCTTCGAGCTCTTCCCAACTTCCGATGGAGCTTTCGGGGAGCCCTTTGAGCCAGTGACGAGCTGGCCCTTTGAGTTTGAGAGGTAAGTACTTGATGGCATGGAGATCATCCCCTCGAGCCATATGTATATGAAGGATATAGTCCTCAATCCAGACCCCAGGGTCTGTTGTTCTGTCGTATGCCTCTATGTTTACGGGCTTGAATCCCTCTGGAAATTCATGGTCCAGTACCTCATCGGTGAAACATAGGGGGTGTGCGGCACCCCTGTAGCTGGGTGTGCCGCATTGTTCGGATGTTTGTTGTGTTGCATTGTATGCTGGGGCGCGCTTGCGTGGTCCATAGATGGATCTTGTTGCACCGTCCTTTGGGTGCGAGCCCTCGCATGGGTCGCGTGTTGCATTGTGAGCGGCGTTGAATGCCGTTCTGTGGTGGTAGAGGGGTCGTCTATCCAACCAGGTGGCTGCTTTGATATTTGGTTGTGGGGGGTCTGAGGCCTCCTCATCGAATTCGGGTAGCAGCTTCCGCTTTGGGTAGCTCTTGGAGGGGCGATTGTCGCCGTACCTTGCTACAGTGTTGAGTATTTTGCTCCATCTGAATTGGAGCGTGTTTTGCACGGCCTTGAGCCTCCGCTTCTGCTTTTTGAGGCTCCTTGCGGTGGCAACGAGCCTTTTACGGGCGTTCTGCTGCTCCGAGTGCTTGTCCAGCGTTATGTCGTCCGGACCATTATCATTGATAGGATTTGTTTGTTCGGTTTGATTATCCGGATTGCCATTGTCTGGCAGTGGTTCGCCCTGCTCCAGCGCTGGATCAGTACGATCGCTATTTCTGTCGAGGTGGGATTTGGGGCAGCGCTTGCATCGCCGCTTTGACTGCTTTCCGAGGGCACAATCCTTCGGTGCATTCTTCCGCTCCGCGCCGTCATCTTTGGGTGCGTCCACCATGTATACGTCATGTGACGAGGTGGCGTTCCAGGGCTCGATAGGCGTTGATTCTTCATCGTCTCCTTCATCAGCGTCCATACCGTTAATGTCGTCGGAGTTGAAGTCGGGTATGTCGGTTAAATCGTCGACAGTGGCTACCAAGTGGGCGTGGGCGGATTTTGAATTTCTTCATCGTCCGAATCCCAACCTTGCTGACCGTAGTCCGGCCAGGGTTCTCCTAATAAAGAGAGAGACTTCAGTGACTTCAGGATATCGCCGAAAGGCGAGTGCTGAAAGACGTCTGTGGCCGTGAACTCCATGATCGGCGCCCAATCGGATTCGCTCGGCAGGGGCGCGGAGAGTTCGGAGTCCGGAGAAGAATCCGGCTCCATGGAGTCGCGAGTCTTGATGAGTACGGGGCTGGTGTTCGGCTCAACCGCCGTTGGGATTGCAGCCCCCGAGGTGGCGTCCAACCGCCCATCCTCGATCAGCGCGGTTGGCTCCGAACTAAGGGTCGGAGCCGATGCGGGTGCGGCCTCTAGGGCACTGTTCGGCGGCAGAGCTAGATCATGCTCGTCGTGACAGAGCGGCGCGCTCGGCGGTGGTTCGAATCCGTCGAAGATTAAGTCCCCGCGGATATCGGCCGTATAGTTTAAAATTCCGAATCTGACCTGACGGCCAGGGGCGTAGCTTTCGATCTGCTCTTGATGGCCAAGTGAATTGGACCGCAGTGCGAAGCCGCCAAAGACGAAGATCTGTCCGGGGAGGAAGTCTCACCCTGGACTGCATCGCCATTGATGATCGTAGGAGCCATCGGGCCTGACGGTGATGGCACAGAGGAACTCTCAATGAAAGCACCAATGTCGGTGTCAAAACCGGCGGATCTCGGGTAGGGGGTCCCGAGCTGTGCGTCTAGGCCGGATGGTAACAGGAGGCAAGGGACACGAAGTTTTACCCAGGTTCGGGCCCTCTCGATGGAGGTAAAACCCTACGTCCTGCTTGATTAATATTGATGATATGGGTAGTACAGAGTTGATCTACCACGAGATCAGAGAGGCTAAACCCTAGAAGCTAGCCTATGGTATGATTGTAGATGTGTATGTTGTCCTACGGACTAGAACCCTTCGGTTTATATAGACACCGGATAGGGTTAGGGTTACATAGAGTCGGTTACAATGGCAGGAGATCTGAACATCCGTATCGCCAAGCTTGCCTTCCACGCCAAGGAAAGTCCCTTCCGGACACGGGACGAAGTCTTCAATCTTGTATCTTCATAGTCCATGAGTCCGGCTGAAGGTATAGTCCGGCCATCCGGACACCCCCTAATCTAGCACTCCCTCAATGACTTTGAAGACGAAGCTGGAGCAGACATCATGGAGCCTACCACCGATCAAAATTTCTAGATGACCACCAAATATTAGTAGTATTTCCCCATGTAATTAGTATTAGATGAGCACTTTGCGATAGTCCTAGACCGTTTGTATGCCCTTGCTTGATTGGTTGAGTGAAATGTTTGTGTTTGTCTCATGTGCATATGGGTAGTGTTTTCTCATTAGACCCCTTTTCTATTCTGATCTCTTCCATCTAAACCCATCAGATGCCTCCGAGACGTGACACCGGTTTTGCTTTCCCACCGGAGCTCACCCAGTTGATCCAGCAGCAGAATACTTAAATGCAATTGCTAGTTCAGAACCAGGGCAATAACAACAAAAACAACCCGCCGCCAGTGGACAACCTAGCCCGTTTTCTAAGGTTACAGCCGCCGGTGTTTTCTAGTAGCACCGAGCCAATAGTTGCTGATGATTGGCTATGCCATATTGGAAGGGAGTTGACCACTGCGGGATGCACTGATGCTGAGAAGGTGTGTTTTGCCACACATCAGTTGGATGGACCAGCAGCATCATGGTGGGAGAATTACATAGCCACTTTTCCCGTAGCCAACGTCACTTGGGACCAGTTTCAGCAAGCTTTCCGCACGGCCCATGTCTCAACTGGAGCTATGCAGATGAAGAAGCGGGAGTTCCGCAACCTACGCCAGGGGAAGCGTACTGTGGCTCAGTACGTGGATGATTTTAGCAAGTTATCATGCTATGCCCTTGATGATGTGGCCACGGATGCCGCGAAGCAGGAGAAGTTTATGGAAGGGCTGAATGATGAGATGAGCATGCAGTTGATGGTAGAAACCTTCAACAACTAGTAGGAGTTGGTAGATAAGGCTCTTATGATTGAAGGGAAGCAGCAGCAAATTGAGAGCCGCAAGAGAAAGTATGGACAAGGGAAGTATAACTCAGGAGCTCAGCAGAAGCCTCGCCTAACCATGAATTCGGGAGGACTTGTTCATAACCATGGAGGTCACAACCACACTGGAGGAGGATCGCATAACCACAGCGGTTCTAAGAATGGGAATGGGAACGGAGCCAACAATAATCAAAACCGCCCCAATCCAGCCACACCCGCCAAAAGAGATCTAAGTCACGTTACTTGTTTCAAGTGTGGGAAGACTGGACACTACGCCACGGAGTGCCCTGAAGGAAAGAATGGAAACGGAAATGGGAGCGCTGGGAAGAAGCCCAATCCATTCAATAAAGGACAAGTGAACCACGTTAACGTGGAGGAGGTTGAAGAGCAGCCGGACGCGGTAATAGGTAAGTTTTTGGTTAATTCATTTACCGCTCTTGTTCTTTTCGATACTGGTGCATCGCATTCATACATATCAAGGGGATTTGTGGATAAGTTTAAACTACCAACCCAAACCCTTAGGACCCCTTTGTTAGTAAGCTCACCCGGAGCAGAATACATGGCTAGCCGATGGTGCGACCAGGTACCCTTAACCATTGGCACACATGTTTTTCCGTCTGACCTAATTATCTTGGAGTCATAATGATTGGATGTGATATTAGGTATGGACTAGATGTCAAAGTTTGGAGGAAGTATTGACTGTGCTAGTAAGTCAATTTATCTTACCACCCCGGAGGGAAAAAGGATTAAGTATGTGTCTAGGCATGTGCCTAGGAGGAGCCAAGTGAATGCCCTTACGGGAGTTGTTCAGGAGGAAGTGCCTGTAGTGAAGGATTATCCAGATGTTTTCCCAGAGGAGTTACCAGGCATGCCACCGGATAGAGACATTGAGTTTTTGATAGAGTCGCAAATGATCTGGAGGAAATCAAGAAACAGATCAAGGAGTTATTGGAGAAAGGATACATTCGAAGAAGTTCATCACCTTGGGGAGCCCCAGTGCTTTTGGTTGAGAAGAAGGATAAATCCCTAAGGATGGTTGTTGATTATCGAGTCTTGAATGAGGTGACGATTAAGAACAAGTACCCACTACCGATGATCAACGATCTGTTTGATCAGTTGCAAGGAGCTAGGGTGTTTTCAAAGATCGATTTGAGATCGGGATACCATCAGTTGAAGATACGTGAGAAGGATATACCAAAGACAGCGTTCACAACGCGGTATGGATTATACGAGTACACGGTCATGTCATTTGGACTGACTAATGCCCCTGCTTATTTCATGAGCATGATGAACAAGGTATTCATGGAGTATTTGGACAAGTTTGTTGTGGTGTTTGTTGACGATATTATGGTATACTCGAAGAACGAGGAGGAGCACAAGGAGCATTTGCGCTTAGTTCTCGAGAAACTCAGGGAACACCAGTTGTATGCTAAGTTTAGCAAATGCGAGTTTTGGTTGAAGGAAGTCGGGTTCCTTGGACATGTTATATCGGTAGAATGTATAGTAGTAGACCCCAGCAAAATTCAGTCAGTCACTGAATGGTTGGCACCCACCTCACTTAGCGAGATCCGCAGTTTCCTTGGACTCGCGGGTTACTATCGGAGATTCATTGAGAACTTTTCCAAGATTGCGAAGCTAATAACTGAACTGTTAAAGAAGGATACTAAGTTTAAATGGACAGAAGATTGCGAGGCAAGTTTCCAAGAGTTGAAGAAACGTTTGACTACAGTGCCAGTGCTAACACTACCGGATATACATAAGGAATTCCAAGTGTATTGCGACGCCTCTCGCTTAGGACTTGGATGTGTACTTATGCAGGATGGAAGAGTTGTTTTGTATGCCTCACGACAACTAAAACCTCATGAGTTGAACTATGCCACGCATGATTTGGAGTTAGCAGCCGTAGTGCATGCATTGAAGACCTGGAGGCATTACCTTATTGGAAACTGATGTGATGTATACACGGACCATAAGAGTTTGAAGTACATCTTCACCCAGAAGGAACTGAACCTTAGACAAAGGAGATGGTTGGAGCTTATCAAGGATTATGATATGAAGCTACACTATCACCCAGGAAAGGCCAATGTCGTAGCGGACGCGTTGAGCAGGAAGAGTTATGCTAATATCCTTGAAAGTAAGGGACTGCCGAAGGAGTTAGCAGAGAATATCATGGAACTTCGATTGGAGATTGTTCCTAGAGGATTCGTTGCAACAATGGAGGTCCAGTCGACATTGCTGGACAAGATTCGGGAAGCTCAGAATGATGACAAGGAGATTGTCGAGATAAATGAGAAGATGAGCAAAGGAAAGGACAAAGGTTTTCGTGAAGATGAGCACGATACCCTATGGTTTGAGGACCGAGTTTATGTGCCCAATAACCCGGAGATCAGGAAGTTAATACTTCAAGAGGCTCATGACTCACCATACTCAATACACCCAGGAAACACCAAGATGTATCTGGATTTGAAGAAACCTTTCTGGTGGACCGGTATGAAGAAGGATATTGCCGAGTATGTAGCCGTATCTGATGTATGTCAGAGAGTGAAGGCGGAACATCAGAAGCCAACAGGACTATTACAGCCTATGCCGATACCCGAATGGAAGTGGGATAAACTTGGCATGGACTTTATCACCGGATTGCCCAGGACTAAAGCAGGATATGATTCCATATGGGTAGTAGTTGATCGCTTGACCAAAGTGGCTCACTTCATCCCAGTGAAAACCACTTATACCAGTGCAAAGTTGGCCAAGATTTATATGTCCAGGATCATATGTCTGCATGGAGTTCCAAGGACCATCGTATCAGATAGAGGAACACAGTTTACTTCAAAGTTTTGGCACCAGTTACACCATACTTTAGGGACTAGGTTGGAGTTTAGTACAGCTTTCCACCCACAGACAGATGGACAGACCGAGAGAGTGAACCAAATTTTGGAGGACATGTTGAGATCCTGTGCGCTAGATTATGGATCTAGTTGGGATGACAATTTGCCTTACGCAGAGTTCTCGTACAACAATAGCTACCAAGCCAGTTTGAAGATGGCACCGTTTGAAGCCCTGTATGGACGTAGGTGCAGAACACCTTTGATGTGGGACGAGGTAGGAGACCGACAGTTGTTTGGACCAGACTTGATCAAGGAGTCTAAGGAGAAGGTTAAATTGATTCGTGATAGACTGAAGATTGCTCAGTCCAGGCAGAAGAGTTATGCGGACTCAAAACGCAAAGAGGTAACCTATGAAATTGGAGACAGAGTATATCTGCGAGTATCTCCCTTGTGAGGAGTGAAACGTTTTGGAGTTAAGGGGAAATTAGCTCTGAGATTTGTAGGACCGTATCGTGTTTTGGAACGGATGGGAGAAGTTGCCTACAAGTTGGAATTACCCGAGGGATTGTCAGGAGTTCATGATGTGTTTCATGTTTCACAGTTGAAGAGATGTCATGCTGAAATGGTTGATATACCGTTAAGAGATACAGTACCCTTGGAGGCAATTCAGTTGGACAGTGATTTGACTTACGAGGAGAAGCCAGTAAAGATTCTTGAGTTTGCCAGCAGAGTCACCCGCAGTAAGGTTATCAAATTTTGCAAAGTTCAGTGGAGCCACCATACCAAGGACGAAGCCACCTGGGAACGAGAGGATGATCTTCGCAAAGACCACCCACACCTATTTTCTAGCCAACCCGAATCTCGAGGGCGAGATTCATCTTAAGGGGGGTAGGTTTGTAACATCCCAAATTTTCAATTTGGAATGTTATACATAGTTATCCATGCATATCATATTTTATTTGCATTTTGTCTCGCGATCCTCGAAATCCTGAGCAACTCAAGGACCCTCGGAGAGAGTTGGGGATTTCCCCGGTTTTCATATTTGATTTTTATCAAATCTGAAACGAGAATTGCACGTTTTCAAAGTTGCATTTTAGGGCCAAGAAAATTTTCATCTCGTTCTAAATATTTTATTTAGACGATGAAAATTTATTTTGGCATTTTTAGATTTTTATTTATTTGGCTAGGATTTTATTTCTGTCGGCGAAATTATTTAAAAAAAAAGTTCCCGCGCCCGACTAGGCCTAAGGCCCAGCCGAGCCAGGCCGGCCCGCAGCCGCCGCCGCCTCCCCGCGCGTGCACCGCCCCACCGCCGCTCGGACTAGGAGTCCGAGCCGGACTCCGCCGCCGCCGCCGCTTGCCCCTCCTCCAAGCAAGCCGCCCCGCCCCGCCCTTTATATAGCCGCCACCCCCGCCGCCCCAAACCACCGCCGCCGCCGCCGCCCCGCGCCAACCCTGCCGCCCGTGCTAAGCCGTCGCCGCCGCTTGCCGCGCCCCGCGCCGCCGCCGCCGCTTGCCTCCGCCGCCCCGCCACCTCGCCTCGCCGGAGGTAGCCGCCGGATCCGAGCCGCCGGTTTTTTTAAGAACCGTTCGGTTTTTTTAGAAAACCCTAGATTCGTTTTTTTCGGATCGCCGGTTTTTCTCGGTTCTTCTAGTTAGCGGGCGTTCGTCCGTATGTTCGTTTTAACAAATGGTTTTCACCCGTTAGTTACAGCTAACGAACGCTTGTTCGTTAGTCTGTTCGTCAGTTTTCTTTTATTGGATTTATTCTGCGAGTTTTCTGATCGCGATTTCTGATCCGATCTTAGTTTCTGTTTATCTTTTCGCTCGTTAGTCGAAATCAGGCGATTCAAGCGCCTAGATCTTCGTCTCGAGACCCTCTTTCCGTTTAACCAACTTAAATAACTTTTTGCCACTGTAAAATTTTGACCTAGGATCATATTAGTAAACGAAGCTTCTTTCTTTCGCTGTTTGAGTCTCGTTGCTCCGTTTGATTTGATTCCTTTTGCTAACCGGAGTTCTTAAGTTGAACTTTCTGGTCAACCTCTTTTATTTGAGTTTTGTTTGCGCATCTTTGGTTGTTGATTATGTATGTTATTGTTTTTCTGTGATAGAACACCGGGAGTGCGAAGCGTGCTACTACAAGTCCCTAGGTTTCACAGACCGTCAGCAAGGCAAGTAACACTTTGATCATACCCTTTTATCACCCAGTTTTTATGCATTAGTTCCAATCCTCAAACATTGCATGATTAGGATGTCATTAACATGTGGGTTGGGAAGTAGTTGATGAGCTAGAACCTATTACCCTGTTACATTCAAACCCTTGGGAGTTACTTCTACGCGTTGCTTAAATTGCTATGCTATGCTATGCTCGTAGACGTGGTTTGGGTTTGAGTGAAATCCATGACAGGTGTGAGTTTGTTAATTAATGGTTCAACTTAAGGTGGCAACTTAAATTAACATCTGGGTGGATTGAGGCACCTGGAGTACCCAGTGTTGTCTGTATTTTTTTGGAAATCCCGGAGTACCCGTGCGATCTTCCTATGGACCGCCACCCAGGCTCAAAGGGAACTGAGATGATTCATGCTAGAAACTTCCGTGTGCAGCCACAGGCTATTATGGGCTCTAGCATAGTTGAGTAAGTTACGTGAAGCTCTTGAAGAGGCAGATCAGCAGGTAGTGGGATGTAGGTTTGGTATGGTCTGTCCGGAGTAGAGAGTTAATGTTTTTGAAAGACTGTGTCTCGATCATCCGTTTCTCAAACACCTTGTAGTGCGAGAAATCCAACGGAGGCGATCGAGTCTTGTGGGGAAAAGTGCACAAACCTCTGTAGAGTGTATAATCTAATCATGGTTAGTCGTGTCCCCGGTTATGGACAATCCTTGAGTATCTAGTATTTGGGTTATCACATGTATCTCATCATTCTTAATTAATATTGTTGGGATGTTAATCACTTTAATTGGGATTGAGTTGGAGGAACCTTCTCAATGTTGTTCAACTACCATGATAGTTAAATTAAAATCCATTCCTTTGTTGTAGGGAAAAATTGGCTTTTCGCAAAAACTATAACCATAGAGCTTTCCACCAGCCAAATATGCATGTAGTGATAGTATTATTCTGTTCATGCTCTACTGTGTTATTTTGCCAGCATATTCCATGTGCTGACCCGTTTTTGGGCTGCAACATATTATGTTGCAGACTTTTCAGACGAGGAGTAAGGTTCGTTAGGTCATTGCCGTGCAGCTCAGCTATGCCGTTGGAGTTAATGGACTCACTTTATCTTCCAAGCCTTTCGCTTTTATCGCATTAGATGGCCTTAAGCCATATCTCTCCCTAATAATAAAGCACAGATTGAGTCTCCGGGTTCACCCTCGCGGCGTTTTTACACAAAGGCCCCTCACTCTTTTTAAAATCAACCCGCACTCCATGATGTTTCATCTCTTAAGTGAAACAAAAACGATTCTACATACACCCGTCTCTCTATCCCCACGAGAACACGAACCATCCCGGCCACCCGGCGCTAGGGTTCCCTCCACCGCCACGCCCCATCCCTCTGCTCCCAGCAACCCTCTCCACCCTCTCCCATCCCCAGTCGTCGTCGTAGCCCCTCGCCGTCGTTCGATATCCAAGACGGAGCCTCGGCCGACAGCTCCTTGGAGCACGCCGCCCGCCGGTGGATGCCCTGATTCTGCGTGACCCAGCCAGAGACTCACCTCGCCACCTTGGTGCCTCCCGCAGGATCTCCGCCACCGCCTAGCGCTTCTGTGCGCAAGGATGCCGACGCCTCTCCCTGGTACCTCTATCTCCATTCCCTCGGGGCACTGCTCACTGCTCCACACCCCTTTCCTCTCCCATCCTGTCCAATGCGGCTCACGGCCTGCTACAAACGCTTGCCGGCTCCCGTGCAGGCCCTCCTGGCGGACAGCCTCCAGCCCACACAAGCTTCCCTGTTCTGGCTCTGTCGGCTACCATGGTTGAGTAGAGCGAGGAGATCGAGAGGGGAAATAGTCACTTGATTTTTGCGGATTATGTTGGGCATGGAGATTGATCTTAACTTTTTGGTTGTTCGCAGATTCAATGATGACAACACGCACACCTTTCCCTGATGCTTGGGCAAAGGCATGTATGTCCGATGTGCTGGCAAAACTTTATAGATGCAGATTACATACATTAGAAATTGCCAACTCGGTGGATGATAAATACTATGACTTGGGACTCAGAAAAAAGATCAACACGTAGGTATGGGAGTTCGGAATATCCAACATTCCCTAGCTACTTCCTAATTGCTTTACGCACTACCTGCAATTGCAAGCTCAATGTGCTTACATTTCAATTAGCTAAATCTCTTTGTTGGCAATAGTTAATAGGTTAGGTGAAGTTTAGAACAATATGTCAATATGGTAAAGCCTTATTTTATTTAGGCTAGCAGTCTGCTATATAAATTATAAGGTGTGTAAAAAATCCCAGTTAGCTGTGCATGGCTTCCTTTGATCGGATCATCGCTTGAGTAGACGATTTGCCGTACACCAAGCTACTACAGGCTGATCACAGTTTGGCCAAGACGAAACTCTCACATATGAGATAGCTACTAGATCAATAGTTCAATTGTTTGCCTCAGGCCATAACCTTGATAACGATAATTTTTTCTTGTACTTACAGATGCAGATTACATAGATCAGGACTTGCTAACTCGGCGTATGACACATACTAAACGACATCAACACGTAGGTATGAGAGTTCGGAATATCCAACATTTGCTAACTACTTTTTAATTGCTTCGTCCTCTACCTGCAATTACAACTTCAGTGTGCTTGATTTTCAATTAGCCAAGTGCATTTGTTGGTTTTAGTTCTTTTCTATATACAATTAATTATCAATAGGTTTGATGATACTTCAGAACAACATGTCAATGTTAGAGGCTTATTTTATTTTATTTGGACTAGCAGTTTTTGTTCTGCCAATAGAAATAATCAATGAGGGATTTCCCTAGTTTTTTTCTCTCATGTTGTTTTGACCATGATGTACCAGATTTTCAATGTGGAAAACAATTAGAATTGCACTTTTCAGGGGATGTACTTTAGTTGGTGTGCATGCCTTGGTTCATTGTTGCCTAGACGAGCTAGAGAATTTTTGCTGCAAGAAAATGTATGGGCATTTGATGATTAGAGTTAAGAAAATATTATGATAACATGGTTTGGCTTAATACACTAGGTTGTTCGCTACCTTGAGGAGCTCGAGAAACTTATTGAAGTGCTTATAGTTTAATTATAAGTTTTGATTCTTATGTTGGAGACATGACTATGCAAGGAAGTGGTGAGAGAACTTTGAAATAGCTTTATAGTGATGTTTAGATAATTACCATTTAGATTAACAAAGAAAACAACTGGGAGCTGCTTTTAGAATTACATTTATTATTTGTTAGACTATGATCATCTACCGATAATTATTTTCCTCAATAGTTTTTCCTTTATTATTGTTATTTTCATGGCATTTCAATTGATGCACCCTAATCTAATATCTACAAACTTCATTTACACAACACAATTGATTGTTGCTGATGTAGGTGAGACCATTGACTATTAGAGGTGAGTCGGCAAGCTGTTTTCTTCTATGGTTTGGCATGTAACTTTGTGTTCTCTAGCTCTTTTTAGTTTTATATTTTTCTAACAAACAAGACCAACCTTAACTTAAGAAGAAAAGCATCATTATAACCATGAAAAAAATCTGCTTAAATGTTAGGCTTTTGTTCGTCTATTAAGTCATTACCCGTCTAAACGAGACACAGAAATAATGAATTCTTACATGGTAAGTTTTTGTTTCATTTTCATTCTTTGCCTTATCCCGTGTTGGAAAAGAAGTTCAATTGTTTTTTCCTCACAATGTACCAAAGATTCTGATGAAAGATGCTTATTTTTCTCTCAGCTTCAAGAAACAGTCACTATATACTCTGTTTTGTATATATTATGTAGTTGTAAGGAGATGTTTTATTTTCTTTATATGCTACTATTTTAACATCTTGGAAGGGTCCTGAATTTATTGGAGACAACAAAGTGGGCGCACCATGTGAGTTATTTGGCACCTTGATGCAGCAAATCAACACATGTTTGAGCTACAACGGAGGTCACTTAAATAATGTAACGTGATTTACCCCTTTATTTCTTTATCTCGAGAGACAATGTAGATATATGCATGTGTTTACATTTGTTGTGGTTGCATGTATCCTTGACTTTTGTTAGGCTGGGGACAAGCGTATCAATTTGTATAATGCTAATAATGTTGTCACATAATAGTGTAATGTATGTGTTATTGTGATGTTATCCAGTCAAACTCTTTAGAAAACAATGGTCGCCGCCAGAAGTTGGCTGGGGTGATTGTTGAATATAGATGGGAGCTTCTTTGAGGAAAGCCAAACAAGCAGCTGGGGATGTATCTCGCGGGACTCGATGGTTACAGTTTGGGGAGCAGCAGAGTTGCTTGCTAGCATCTTTTTTCTTGCATCTACGAACTGATGATGCTTTACTTGTTGTTGTTTCCCGTGGTAGTACATTATGGCTCACTGTTGTTTATGCTCGGACAGCAGCAGAGGAATAGACTCGGCAAGGAAGGGAGCTACTCCAGTGTAGTCGGTGGAATTGACTGGCAAAGTAAATCATGAAGCTCCTGGTTGGACCAAGAGGTAATTCCCTATTTTCCCTGCACCATGCATTAGTTGATGCAGAATATTTGTTCGTCCAAATAACAACATGAATTTGGTTTTAGTAGTTTCTGAATTATAGCGTCAGAAAAATTATGTGGCTTATTTTGGTAGCATTTGTGATGGACCAATTTTGTGTTGAAGGCTGAGAATTGGGGCTGCACCTCCTACAACAGTCAATTTCGTCGGTGGCCTGCCAACAACACTGGTGAAGGAACAAGGGTGGCCCGAGACCGATAACAGGGGGCTCTTGAACTGGCAAAGCCAGAAGCCACCATCGCTTCATTGTCCCCGGAGATCGTTTGGTGATGTCCGATGGATATCACGTGACGGAGTGGAGACGCACACTCCCCTGCCCCAACTTTGGTGCCGCCACCTACCTATGTGGGGCACAGTCCTGCCTGACCCAGCCTACATCTTGATTGTAAATCTCTCTCACCTTCTATCTCGTGTTCATGTGGTCGTATTGATTTTGCCTTTTGAGAAGTGTTGAAAGAAGATTATGTGCTTCAGACGACTGAATGTCCAGTAATATCATCAACCTTCAGTCAGCAGCGGCTCCGAACTCTATCACCTCAAATGGTTTAGCATAGATCATTCACATGTGAGGATGAAAGCTTGGATCAGCTTCTGTAGTCGCTATCTTTCATTTACAACCGAGTTTTCTTATGGTTATAGGATAGAAACTTTGTATTATTTTTCCATCTTCTTTCCTTCGTGAAACTAGCTGCAATAAGTAGCAATTTAAATTGATGCGAGAAAGTATCTATCTTTAATGTCCAACTGAAGAGTTTTCAGTTGAAAACATCAACCAAGATACAACAAATCCTCATGGTCAGCAATCTTACCGTCATAAAGTTTCAGTCATCCTTTTAGATAATTAGGCCTGATCTCGTTAACTTCCCATCTTAAGAAACTGTTGTCAAGGTAGTAGTGGATGCTGCAATTGATAATTACTTGTGCTCTGAGATGGTGGCTCCTGAAAATGATTCAGCACATCCTTGTGATTTTGAAGACAAAAAAGAAAGAGAGTTCTCTTACTTGCTGGATATACTATTACTAATTGCTTCTGCATTGAGTATCAGCTGTATAAGGTGCGCCAGTCCCTTTGACTATTTTGCATGCAATGATATGTTTGGCATGCTTGAAAAAATACAAGAAACTTACTAAGTGGTCAAGGGCACAAAGTAAAACTTACTGTAACTTAGCTACCAATGTGACATACTACTGGTCAGGTTTTACCACTCACCATTAATATGCTGATGGAGTTCTCCAATTCTGAAAACAAATTCACCATGCATTGAATGGATCATTCAATTATGCAATGCAAATGGTGTGTCCTCTGTTAGTCAGAGGATCTGAGAATCGGGATAGATCAGGATGGGTTTCATATGTGAAATTTTGCTTAATGGATGCTCCAAGTTTCCTCTAATCAGCAGACCTATGGGATACGGGCCTCTGTTTGCCCCTGGTACTCCTGATGCAGGAGCTACACTTCCAGTTTGACTACCTGAGGGAAGGGTCTCGCTTCAATTGCTTTGGGTCATTATATGTTTTTTTGTTGAAGGATGGTACATGGGCTTAACCGCATCCAGAACTGAACTTTAGTAGTAGGGACAGCAAAATTATCTGAAAAATACTGTATAAATGGTCATAGAATGCCAAATAGTTAAGAAAAACTATAAAGAAATGCAAACCGAAAGGAAGGGGCAAATTGTTTTCTAATGTTAGAAGTCCGATTGAACTCTGTAGTGGTTATCTTATTTCTGTTCGCTCTATGATAGCCTTCTTATATATGCAAGTTACTCTAAAGCAGCAAGATAAACAAGGTGATGTATCATGAAAATAGGGTCTACGTAGCATAATCTAATTTGTGTATCTTTTCTCCGACATTCATTTCTTTACTTTGGTCCATAAGTTTCCAGAGATCTATTTGAAACAACTAACTTGTCCTACTAGCCCGTCCTTTTTTCTAGAATGTATAAGCCGTAAAACTGTACTTATTTTTAATATATGTTGAAGCATTTGGTACCAACAGATTTTTCCGCAACTAACAATGCGCATATTTGTCATGGTTGGATTTTTTTTAATATTGAAAACCTAATATTAGAATTGTATACCGGGGGTCATGGTTAGAAGTTGAATGATAAGGGATGAAATAATTGATTTTGGGTCATAAATCAAATCAAATGTGATGATTCTTTCTCCCGTTGCAACGCACGGGCCCTTTTGCTAGTTATTGTAATAAGTTCTCTTTTGAGACAGTCGATGTAATAAGTGTGTGATTGCCACTCTGTTATAAATCCTTCGAGTATTGTGTGTGTCAGCATTACCGATCCAGGGATGACACTGAAGCACAGAGACTTGGCCATCTGAGGTCGGGTCGCCACAGAAGAAGATCGCGATGGCATCCCTTGAGTTCCAAGATGACGTCCTCATTTGGTGGGAACAAGTGATTGAGCGTCGAGAGGCAAGAGGTGAACCACCCATCACTACTTGGACGCAAATGAAGGATGTCGTGCGAGCACGCTTCGTGCCAACCTACTACAACCGCGACCTCTTCAAGAAACTCAAACTCATCAAGCAAGGAACCAAGAGCGTTGAAGAATACTACAAGGAAATGGAGATTGCCATGATACGAGCCAATGTCACGGAAGATGATGAGCAAACTATGGCACGTTTCTTGAATGGACTCAATCACCCTATCAAGAAGATCGCCGACTTCCAACCATACTCGAACCTCATTGAGCTAGTGCATCAACCTACCAAAGCGGAACGTCAAGTGCAAGATGACTTCAAGTATTCCAAGTTCTCATCCAAGTCCTATGGCTTCTCCAACACCCAAGCTTCAATGACTCCAACACCGTCTACCTCAACCAAGCCTTCTACAAACAACGTCGACAAGTCGAGTTACAAGAAAGCTTCGACAACCTCAAGTCATCCTCCTATAACTAGCAACTTCAAGTCGAGAGCTTCATCATCATCTACCCCAACCGATGAGACCGTCAATACAAGTTCCTTCAAATGCTTCACATGCGAAGGCCGAGGCCACAAGTCCTTTGAGTGTACCAATAAGAGCACCATGATCCTCAACGGCGATGGTACATACAACTCCATGAGTGAAGGAGAAATGGAAGCCCTTGAGCAAGTGGCAATGCACCGGCAAGTGAATGAAGATGAATAAGAACACGTCTTTTGTGACAAAGATTCAAGTCCCGCTCTCGTTGTATCCAAGGTCTTGACTCTTCACCATCAACAAGAAGAAGACCAAAGATGCCATATCTTTCATACCAAGGCCGGCATCAATGGAAGGTCCGTCAAGGTCATGATCGATGGAGGGAGTTGCCATAACTTAGCAAGTGAAGAACTTTGCTCCAAGCTCCAATTGGTCAAGACGAAGCACCCACACCCCTACAAAGTTCAATGGCTAAGCGACTCCGGCACCATCCAAGTCGAGCATGGAGTGCAAGTCTCCTTCAAATCGGAGCTTACAAAGACACTTTGGAGTGTGATGTCGTTCCAATGACCGTTTGCCACCTTCTTCTCGGACGCCCATGGCAATTTGATAGAGGTGTCATCCACAACGGACGAACGAACCACTATATCTTCAAGATGAAAGGAAAGGAGTACGTACTTTGCCCTATGTCTCCAAGCCAAGTGATCACCGACAAGCAAACCACCCATAGTGGAGAGAATAGTGAGAGAGCGAACCACCAAAAAGAGAGTGAGCGCCACAAGCCCAAATCGAGTGCCTCCACGATGAGCGAAAAGAAGAACTTAGTTCTATTTGCCACCAAAAGTGAGATAAGAGAAGTGTGTGAGAACCCATCAAGTGTCCTACACTATGTTCTTTTGTGCAAGTATGAGGCACCACAAGCTAACACCTCTCACACTCTACCTTTAGTGTTGTCTTCTCTTTTGCAGGAATTCCAAGATGTTTTCCCCGACGAGCTACCTCCGGGTCTACCTCCACTACGAGGCATCGAGCACCGCATCGACCTCATCTCCGGAGTACCACTTCCAAACAAAGCTCCCTACCGCGTCAATCCCGAAGAAACCAAAGAAATACAAAGGCAAGTAAAACATCTCATAGACCATGGACATGTGTGCGAAAGTTTGAGTCCTTGTGTCGTACCGGTCATTCTTGTGCCAAAAAGAGACGGTAGCTTTCGCATGTGTTCCGATTGTAGACCCATCAATGATATCACCGTTCACTATAGGTACCCCATTCCATGCCTTGATGATATGCTTGATGAACTTAGCGGTGCCACTATTTTCTCCAAAATTGATCATAAAAGTGGTTACTATCAAATCTGCATACAAGAGGGTGATGAATGGAAAAGGACATTCAAAAAAAAGTTTGGTTTGTATGAGTGGTTAGTCATGCCTATGGGTTTATCGGAAGCACCGGGTACTTTCATGCGTCTTATGCATCATGTGTTTCGCCCTTACATTGGTGAGTTTGTTGTGGTCTACTTCGACGATATCCTTGTTTATAGCAAATCTCTCAAAGATCATGTCACCCATGTTCGAACTATTTTCCAAACTCTTCTAAAAGAGCGTCTCTATGCTAACATGGAAAAATGCCTTTTTGGCATTGATAAGCTCGTTTTCTTGGGTTTTGTTGTGTCCTCTAAGGGTGTGTGATAGCCTGGCTTATTAGGGATGATAGACTACTCATATCAATAAGGAATTCCATCTTTTCCGGGAGCCCATTCGGACAGAACTCCAAAGTTAAGCATGCTTAGCTTGGAGTAGTTTCAGGATGGGTGACCGACCGAGAAGTTGCTCCCGGGTGCGCATGAGTGAGGACAAAGTGCGCAGAAAAGACTAGTATTGATGTGTGGGGCCAGTCTAGATCCCGCCAGGAGTAACGACCACCGGTGGGTGTGTCCGGGGCGTTACAACTTGGTATCAGAGCCGACCCTTGCGGTTACACGGATGTTTGCGGACAGGTGCGCGGTCATGTTGTGCATGACGCTTGTGACCTGTCGTGGCACATGGCATGGCACATGTGCAAGACTGGAACCACAGACGTATGTGCCAAGAGGGAACTGTGCCAAGAGGGAACGTCCATGTGGCCCAACAAGGATGTTGGTTCCCCCGAGTGGGGTGTATGTGATAGCCTGGCTTATTAGGGATGATAGACTACTCATATCAATAAGGAATTCCTTCTTTTCCGGGAGCCCATTCGGACAGAACTCCAAAGTTAAGCATGCTTAGCTTGGAGTAGTTTCAGGATGGGTGACCGACCGGGAAGTTGCTCCCGGGTGCGCACGAGTGAGGACAAAGTGCGCAGAAAAGACTAGTATTGATGTGTGGGGCCAGTCTAGATCCCGCCAGGAGTAACGACCATCGGCGGGTGTGTCCGGGGCGTTATAGGGTGTTCACGTTGATGACTCTAAGATCAATGCTATTAAAACTTGGCCACAACCAACCAACTTGCAACAAGAGCGTAGCTTCCTTGGTTTAGCCAGTTTCTACCGTAGATTTGTGAAAGATTTTAGCACTATTGCTTCACCTTTGCATGTTTTGAGTAAGAAGAATGCGCCTTTTGTTTGGGGACCATCCCAAGATACCGCATTCAATGAGCTTAAGAATTTGCTTGCCCATGCTCCCGTGCTTGCATTACCCAACTTTGACAAACCTTTGAGATTCATTGCGATGCTAGTGGTAATGGCATAGGAGGTGTGTTAACACAAGAGAAGCGCCCCATAGCTTACTTTAGTGAGAAACTCTCCAGAGAGCAACTCAATTACCCCATCTATGACAAAGAGCTATATGCTTTAGTGCAAGTTTTGCGTGAATGGGAACATTATCTTCGCCCTCATGAATTTGTCATCCATACCGACCATGAAACGCTTAAATACCTTAAGGGTCAAACTAAGTTGAACAAGCGTCATGCTAAATGGAGTGAATTCATTGAGTCACTTCCTTATATCATCAAGTACATTAAAGGTAAGGAAAATGTTGTGGCAGACGCTCTTTCCCGCATATGCATGCTTGTTACTCAATTTGAATTGGATGTCATTGGCTTTGAGCACATAAAAGACTTGTATGCGCATGATCCTACTTTTGTTATTCCTTATGCCAAGTGTTTGACGCATACCTCTTGGGATCGCTATTATATCAAAGATGGTTATCTTATGAGAGCTAACAAACTATGCATCCCCGAGTCTTCTCTTCGTTTGTTGCTTTTGCAAGAATCTCATGGAGGAGGACTAATGGGACATTTTGGACGCGACAACACTTTTGCTACGCTCTCCAAGAACTATTATTGGCCCAAGATGTTCCGCGACGTCAACCGCTTCACCAACTGATGCTCTACATGTCGCAAAGCTAAGTCTAAAGCTCAATCCCATGGTCTCTATATGCCTCTTCCAATTCTGTATCAACCATGGGAAGATATTAGCATGGATTTTGTGCTTGGTTTGCCAAGGACTAGAAATGGAAAGGATTCCGTCTTTGTTGTTGTGGACCAATTTTCCAAAATGGCTCATTTTATTCCTTGCAACAATATAGACGATGCTTCACATGTTGCCAATCTCTTTTGTAGGGAAATACTATGCCTCCATGGAGTACCAAAGACGATAGCCTCGGACTGCGACGTCAAGTTCCTAAGCTACTTTTGGAAAACCTTATGCGCCAAGCTCGGAATCAAGCTACTCTTCTCCACGGCTTACCATCCACAAACCGACGGCCAAACGGAGGTGACCAATCGGACACTCTCCACTCTACTTCGCGTGCTAATCAAGAAGAACATCAAGGAGAGGGAGGAGTGTCTACCTATCGCCGAGTTTGCCTACAACCGTGCAAGACACTCAACTATCAGCAGGTCCCCCTTCGAGGCTGTCTATGGATTCAACCCATTGTCCCCATTGGACATTCTCCCTCTACCACTACAAGAGCGCATCAATATAGACGCAAGTGCATGGGTGAACCATCTTAAGAAGGTGCATGAAGACACAAGGCACACCATTGAGCGCCAAGTACAATGACTTGCCACCAAGCTCAACATCAACAAGTACCCCATGGTATTCAACATTGGAGATCTTGTGTCGCTACACCTTCGCAAGGACCGCTTCCCCAACGAACGCAAGTCCAAACTTCTACCACGAGCAGATGGACCCTTCAAGGTGCTTGCACGCTACAACAACAATGCTTACAAGATCGACCTCCCGCACGACAAGTACAACATGAGCGACGTCTTCAACGTCAAGGATCTCTCGCCCTACCATGGTGATGAAGATTTCGATCCGAGGACAGATCTTTCCCAAGGGAGGGGAGATGATGCGGAGCATCCCAAGGTCATCCACATGGACCTACCGACGTCTCCCATGACACCACTTGGACCAATGACAAGAGCACGAGCCAAGGCTATCGAAGAGAAGGTGAACTCGCTCCTCTCCGAACTACCACTTTCTATGTACGAGACATGGCTACTACCTCAAGCGGAAACCCTATGTGTGATCAGATACTTGGAGGAAAGCCACGGATCAGCTACACCCAACGAATAAGACAGTGAGGACACCAAGCTCAATGGACACGAAGAAGGATTGCTCAAAACTCCCCGTCACCGGACGACCGGCGAACCTCGGGTGTCCGACGAACTCTAGGCACCGGATGACCGACCCCCTTCGGACGACCGGCGCTACCACACACAAGCGAAAACGCCGGATTTCCGAAGACCACGGGACGACCGACACCCCGGACATCCGACCCTGACTGGACATCCGACCAAAGCACATCTGAGCCGAATCTACGGACGCCCGACGAGCACCGGACGTCCCGACCCTCACGAGCCTCCGGACGACCGGTGACTACCGGATGTCTGGCGCCTGTGTGCTGATTTCATGTTGGGCCAAATCCCATGTACCCCTTCGACCTCTAAGACTATATATAGACCTCCTCCTCCTGTTTTCTAGGGTCAGCGTTGTGATACCTCATTTGTGAGATAGAGCCTCGCTCATCCATATGAATCTACTCCTTGAGAGAGACCGTGGCCCCTCTTCGGAGAAGATCCCCTTGGATTCAAGACCCCCCTTTTGGGTGGCCCCATCAAGACCTCCTTTGGAGAAGACTGGTTACCTTATGTATCGTCCCGTGCTGACTTTGGATCGTGTGATCTCTTTTGTGTTCGAGGATCTGTATATGTGTGATCATTCTTGTTGGTTTGAGTGATTCTCCCGTGCTTTCCCTCGGGTTTCCCCTCGTGTTCTTCGTGTTCATCACGGGATCCACCCCTTTCATGGAAGATTGGCCATCTAGGGTTCCACCCTACATCACTGGCCCAATAATAAGGTGACGCAGCACCTAGAATAGCCTCTGGACGAAAATTATGAAGTGGCATCTTGTATATTTCGTCCAAGGCTTCATGGACTCATTATGGTGGCTTGAAAGTCCTGAAATCATCACTTGAAACTCCGTTCTTGTTTCCCTTGCGCATGCGATCAACTCCATGCTTGTTCTTACTCCAATGTCCATCCTTCTCCAAGCTAGGCCCTTCATTTGTAAGCAAAACAAATGCATCCAATTTAGGTAGCATCATATTCTCATGAACATTAGAATCATTACGAAGAAACGAAAGTACCTGATAGTTTAATTGGCATGCGCGAGTGCTAGTAATTGGTCCAATATGTATAGCAGCAGGGGCTGTGGGTGTAACCATGGTATTGATGTCCTCATCATCCTCCCCTTCTTGAAATGAAGTCGTCCTCGACGAAAGCTCATCTTCCTCACGCAAATAAGGCTTCAAATATGCAATGTTAAAAGTGGGACTAACCCCAAAATCTGCAGGCAACTCAAGTTTATATGCATTCTCATTTATTTTCTCTAACACCTTAAAAGGACCATCAATACATGGCATTAGCTTTGATTTGCACAAATCAGGAAATCTATCCTTACGCAAATGTAACCAAACAAGATCTCCAGGTGCAAACACAACATGTTTTCTACCCTTATCTCCAGCAAGTTTATATTTAGCATTCATACGCTCAATGTTTTCCTTAGTTAACTCATGCATTTTTAAAATCAATTCAGCATGTTGTTTAGCATCAAAATTAACCTTCTCCGAAGATGGAAGAGGTAACAAATCAATAGGTGCACGAGGTAGGAAACCATACACAATTTAAAAAGGGCACATCTTAGTAGTAGAATGCAACTAACGATTATAAGAAAATTCAATATGAGGCAAGCATTCTTCCCACAATTTCTTATTATTCTTCAAAACAAACCTAAGCATAGTAGACAATGTTCTATTCACTACTTCAGTTTGACTATCAGTTTGGGGGTGACAAGTAGTACTAAAAAGCAGTTTAGTCCCCAACTTAGCCCATAAACATCTCCAAAAGTGGCTAAGAAATTTATTATCACGATCTGAAACAATAGTATTTGGCACACCATGCAAGCGAATAATTTGACGAAAGAACAAATCAGCAACATTAACAACATCATCGCTTTTATGACATGGTATAAAGTGTGCCATTTTCGAAAATCTATCCACGACAACAAATATGCTATCCCTCCCCTTCTTTGTTCGAGGTAAACCTAAAACAAAGTCCATAGATATATCCTCCCAAGGAACACTAGATACAGGCAAAGGCATATATAAACCAAGAGGATTGAGTCGTGACTTAGCTTTTTGACATGTAGTGCAACGAGCAACAAAACGCTCAACATCCCGTCTCATCTTTGGCCAAAAGAAATGTGTAGCAAGTATATCCTCCGTCTTCTTGACGCCAAAGTGTCCCATTAATCCTCCTCCATGTGCCTCCTGCAACAACAAAAGATGAACGGAGCTAGCTGGAATGCATAGCTTGTTACCACGAAACACAAATCCATCATTAAGAATGAACTTGTTCCAAGTTCTCCCTTCCTTACAATTCTGCAATACATCTTTAAATTCAGCATCATGCACATATTGATCTTTGATGGTCTCCAAACCAATTTTTTTAAGTCAAGTTGTGAAAGCATTGTATAACGATGAGACAATGCATCAGCAATAATATTTTCTTTACCCTTCTTGTGTTTAATGACATAAGGGAAAGTCTCAATGAATTCAGCCCATTTAGCATGTCTACAGTTCAGTTTTGCTTGACTTTTAATATGTTTCAAAGATTCAAGATCAGAATGTATAACAAATTCTTTGGGCCATAAATAATGTTGCCATGTTTCTAAGGTCCGAACAAGAGCATATAATTCTTTATCATAAGTAGAATAGTTCCGACTAGGCCCACTCAATTTTTCAGAAAAGTATGCAACAGGTTTGCCATCTTGTAATAACACACCTCCTAATCCAATTCCACTAGCATCACATTCAAGCTCAAAAGTCTTATTAGATCAGGAAGTTGGACTAAAGGAGCATGTGTTAACTTATCTTTCAATACCGTGAAGGCTTCTTCCTGTGCGGTACCCCAAACATAAGGCACATCCTTCTTTGTAAGCTCATTGAGAGGTGTAGCAATGGTGCTAAAATCTCTCACAAAACGCCTATAGAAACTAGTGAGTCCAAGAAAACTCCTCACTTCTGTGACCGTTTTGGGCTGCGGCCAACTCTCAATAGCTTCTATCTTGGCTTTATCAACTTCAATTCCCTCTGGAGTAACAACATAGCCAAGAAAAGATACTCGGTCGGTGCAAAAGGTGCACTTCCCAAGGTTACCAAACAAACGTGCATCACGTAGAGCAATAAAAACAACACGTAAATGTTCCAAATGTTCTTCCAAAGATTTGCTATAAATCAGTATATCATCAAAATAGATTACCACAAATCATCCAATGAAAGCACGTAAAACTTCGTTCATTAATCTCATGAAAGTACTAGGTGCATTAGTTAACCCAAAAGGCATGACTAACCACTCATATAAACCAAGCTTAGTTTTAAATGTCGTTTTCCATTCATCTCCCAATTTCATACGAATTTGATGGTATCCACTACGCAAATCAACTTTGGAGAATATTGTAGAGCCACTCAATTCATCAAGCATATCATCTAGCCTAGGAATATGATGACGATAACGGATAGTAATATTACTGATGCCTCTACAACCAACACACATTTGCGATGTACCATCCTTTTTCGGCACTAGAATAATAGAAACAACACATGGACTAAGTGATTCACGTATATAACCTTTGTCGAGGAGCTCCTGGACTTGACGCATAATCTCCTTCGTCTCCTCTGGATTGGTATGGTATGGTGCATGGTTGGATAGCGAAGTACCGGGAATTAAATCAATCTGATGCTCAATCCCTCGAATAGGTGGTAATCCCGGTGGCACATCTTGTGGAAAGACGTCGGCGAACTCCTGCAAAATGTTAGTAATAGCGAGAGGCAAAGAGGAAGGCACGTCCTCGAATGAAAATAATGCCTCTTTGCACACAAAAGCATAGCAAGCAGATTTGCTGAAATCTAGATCATCAATATCAGATTTGGTGGCAAGTAAACATGCACTTTTCAATTTAATTTCAGAAGCAACACTAGGTGATTTATTATTAGGCTTCATTTGTTGCTCAAATTCTTTTGCCACAATCTGATTTTCACTCTTATTTTTCTCCTGTTTTGCTTTATTAGCTCTATTAATATCATCTTTCAAAATGGAATCAGGAGACATAGGAAGCAAAGTAATATGTTTATCCTTATGAACAAGAGTATACTAATTGTTTCTACCATGGTGTACAGATTTTTTTATCAAATTGCCATGGTCTACCAAGTAATAACGAACATGCTTGCATGGGTACCACATCACAATCAACATAATCAACATATGCAGAGATACTAAAATGCACACGAACAGTACGTGTTACCTTAACCTTGTCGCTGTTGTTGAATCATTGGATGTAGTAAGGATGTGGATGTGGTCTTGTGGTGAGAGATAGCTTCTCCACCATCTCCATGCTAGCCAAGTTGTTGCAGCTCCCTCCATCTATGATGACGCGAACATAACGTTCCTTCACAACTCCCTTTGTATGGAACAAATTATGCCTCTGATTTTTTCTCAACTTGTGTGACCTACACACTCAAAACACGTTGAGCAACTAAACATTCATACCTGTCAGCGTCTTCAGGAGCCATGTATTGCGTCTCATGATCAGAATCATCTCCACCGTGTGTCTTCACGTGTAATAAGAGCCAAAGTCTCCTCATCATAGTCACTAGCGGACTCATACCCACCATCCTCAGTAGCAATCATCACATGCTCAGATTTGCAGTCTCTTGCATAATGACCTCTTCCCTTACAACAACGACAAATAATATCACTTGTGTGCCCTGTTGATGCCATGGAAGAAGAAGAACTCTGTGCAGGCCCGGCAGGTGTGCTTGGCAGATAGTGGTGGTTGTGCCTGCTTTCTTGTATCACAGCTGGAGGTGGCACCTGATGGAGGTGCTGGTGGAGTGGAAGTAGAGGATGCACGTGGTGTCCATGATGAAGGTTGATCTGCAGAATAGTTAGTTCGTGCCAATGCATGTCGATCCTGCACTTCACGTTCAACTTTACAAGCAAGATGGAATAAATGAGTGATATTATTATACTCCTTATACTCTAGAATGGTCTGAATCTCTCTATTTAATCCACCCATAAAACGTGCAAGCATAGCTTCATTATCCTCAACAATACCACATCTAATTATGCCAGTTTGTAATTCTTGATAATATTCCTCTACAGAATGTTTTCCTTATTTTAAACGCTGCAATTTTTGAAGTAATTCACGTTGATAATATGGTGGAACCCAACGAGTACGCATAGCAGTTTTCAAAGCAGCCCAGGTAGTTGGAATATTATTCAGATATAATCTACGATGTTCAGACCACCACACACAAGCAAAACTAGTGAAATCACAAAGTGCAGCAGCAACACGTCTCTCCTCGGGATATTCTAAACATGTAAAACGTTGTTCGGTTTCTAAATCCCAAGTAAGATATATATCAGGAATGTATCTACCCTCAAATGGTGGAATATTCAATTTCAGTTTAGGGAGATGGTCATGATCTCGTACCTGAGGGGGAACCCTACCATTGCCATTATTTGCATGTGGACGACCTGGTGGTTGTGGTGTTGATGGTTGCACGTAGTTCTGATTTTGATCAACCTCATCCTCGTAATCTCCCGCATAATCATCCTCCTCCGCATCAGCAACAAGAGCCACAGAAGTATCAACAATAACACCAATAGTTTGGCCAGGCTCAAGAGGGACACGGCTCGCTCGGCGGAGGGCTATTTCGCGACGTGGAGGTAGTCGTCGTCGTCATCGTCGTCGTCGTCGTTGTTGTTGTTGTTGCTGCTGCAGAGGTGCGGCAGGTGCAGACGGTGGTGGTTGTGGAAGACGCGCAAGCAGTTCATTAAATTTGTTATCGAGCTTTGTTTCGAATGTCTTCTCAAAGCCAGTTATCTTATCCATGGCCTCTTCAAAATTGTTCAGCACATCTTGCACCTATTCAGTCATCATTTGCTAAAATTTATCATGCAACTCCTTATTCGTCATGTTCTCCCAGTCAGTCTCATCGGCTTGTGATCCTGCCATGGTTAGTAGTAATAGAAACACACAAGAATATGATCCTATAGACTACTAGAAAATGGTGGTGGTGGGGCGTCACAAATCCGTCAAGCAAATCTCAAATTCTTACCAGTTCTTACCCAACAACAGGCGGTGATCAGCAACCGTCGTAGTCAAAACTTTCAAAACTTGGATAGAGCGATTACCAGGGAGAGTCAAACGCACGAAGTAGATGTATGTGTAGCTGGAAGGCTTATAATATGGTAGCAAAAAGGGTCAGCAATAATCAATTCAGAGATGCAAAGTTGAATAAACGCTCAACGACGGTACAGTGCTGGTCCTAGGGGAGACCATGCTAGAGACGCGAGCCTAGAACACTAACAAAAACATGGCGTTGCACGTAAACAAGGGAGGAGCACACTATGAATTTTTTTCTCTTTTTTTTCTCTTTTTTTGCCCCGCAACAATTTTTTTCCGAAAAAGTCTACAAATGGTCTAAAAACTGCCTAGCCAGAATTTTCTAGACTTATTTTTTTAAACTGGAACTATTTTTCTACTGCGGGTATCACGAAAGTTCGGGAGTCCTACTCTGTCACGACTCAGAATATGGCATGATCTGGAAATCCAAAATAGAGTAACAAAATACTGGACTCGGACTGGTGGCGGAGATTAATCTGGTGGAACTCGGACTGGTGGCGGCGATGAATCTGGTGGAACTCGGATTGGTGGCGGATATATGTTGCAGGTGGACTCAGACTGGCGTGATGGCGGCGGATAGGTGGTGGCGTATATGGACTCAGATTGGCGGTGAATATGTGGTGGTGGTATATGGCAGCGGCAATGAAGTTGGTGCGGTGGTGGTATACATCAGCAGCGATGATGATGATGCAGTGGTGATATATGGTAGCGGCGACGTGAAAACCTATGAACAGAACTCGAAACTCTAAAGGACTAGATGCTAAGACAGCAACTTGACATGAGGATGCAACAACAAATTCAACAAAGCAAATACAGAAAAGATTATGCAAAGGCTCAGATTGGTTCGGATAGGATGAACTAACCCTAATTTTTTTGGCTTTTTAGTGGACTATAGGTATGAAGAACAGACTCAATCTAAACTACGAAAAAACTATAAAATCTCACCGAGCAACCTGGAAATCTGATACCACTTGATAGAGGCAAAGGTGTCCCGATGTTTCGATGAGATGGTGGCTATCATTTTCTGTGGGAGTCGACCTTAACGATCCGACTACGAATGTGCAAGATGTCACGCCTTAGCAATCGCTAAACCAATTTCCGGGGGGTTAATGACCATGCCGGAGCACGATCAACCTGACCACGAGGGTCTGTTTCCTGCGAGCAAACGAAGAACAAGCAAGAAACTAAGATTGCAATCTGGATATTGCGAATATAAGAGGAAAGCTTTATTAATGAAGGTGGGGTTCTGTGACGCCTTTGTCTGGTCGTTGAACACAAATGAAGTACGCGAAGTTGCAGCTATGTCGAACTTTTAATCTAAACAAAACCCAAAGTCTAAACGACGCCCTAAGGGCTGTATATATGGAGGAAGAGGGGGGATTTCGTGGCCCTTGGAGGAGGGGTCCGAAACCAACCCTAACTCTCGTTTCCCCACACATACGGACTCTTAAAAACAACCTATACTTAAGTATTTCGAAAATACATGGGCCTAGCCCAATAATAAGGTGATGCAGCACCTAGAATAGCCTCTGGACAAAAATTATGAAGTGACATCTTGTATATTTCGTCCAAGGCTTCATGCACTCATTATGGTGGCTTCAAAGTCCTGAAATCATCACTTGAAACTCCGTTCTTGTTTCCCTTGCGCATGCCATCAACTCCATGCTTGTTCTTGCTCCAATGTTCATCCTTCTCCAAGCTAGGCCCTTCATTTGTAAGCAAAACAAATGTATCCAATTTAGGCAGCATCATATGCTCATGAATATTAGAATCATTACCAAGAAATGAAAGTACCTGATAATTTAATTGGCGTGCGCGAGCTCTAGTAATTGGTCCAATATTTAGCAGGGGTTGTGGGTGTAACAATGGTATTGATGTCCTCATCACCCTCTCTCCCGAATGATTTGAGTTTAAAGTCCACCGAAAGAAAAATCCCAAAGCTGAAAAAATAGATAGTGGTTTAGCATTACTAGAATCTAAGTCCAGTACGCTCCGCCTATTACTCTTGAGAGCTGCGAACTCTCCAGACGGTTAGGTGTCAAGTCTTTCACTGACCAAGAGTAATTGTGGTTCACAAAGATAAAGTATGTAAAGGTTCGGAGATCACCTCAAACATCTACCATGAGTGATCGACACTAGTTGACGAATCAGTTTTCAAGGAGAATAGGGCGAAGAGAGTTTATCTTCTATGTTCAATCACAAGTTCCTCCAACCAGATGTAGTCGTTTTGTAGAAGGGAGAACTGGTCTACCAAATCCTCTATCACCATCGAGCATCACCGGTTACGTTTGTACCCAATTTACAATCAGTCACATGTTGTATGTTAAATTCAGTCAAGTGTTTGTTCTCGATGTGTGCTCTAGTTCTCATTCATACTATGTTCACTGTTTACTTTCATTCCGCTATTGGGTTCCTACAGATTTGAAGTTTTTAAAAGAAAAATTAAATTTCCCATTTCACCCCCTCTCTGGTAGACATACTTTGTTTCTACAAGTTTAATGTATATTTTTGATAAAGGGCGCTTTATTACTTAAAAGTTTTAAGTATTGCACCCAGCCTCTGCATAACTAAGATGCATATAGCCAAATCAAGTCCAACCTCAAAAAATAAAAGGCAAAATACAAGTAATCATGAAGACTGTATGACGCCTAACCCTTGGGAAGGCCAATCCTAGGATCATGTTGCTATCCATGTTAGGAAAAATACCTTCTCGTGTAGAAACCTCCGTAAACAGGTCACGATTCACCACACATTGTAAAGACGACCATAAACGATGCGTACCTGTACATCTGTAAATAACCTGCATAGGAGAAGTACTTTTATCGTTAAAAATCTTATCATTTCTACATAGGCAAAAGGACCAAATAATGGCAAGTGCTCCCACCCTGAGAAGAATTCTAAACCTGTGATCAATCCCACGTATGCCAAATATATTAGCAACACCACATGAAGGATACAGGTCAGAAGCTACTTGGATGACTGGCCATATAGAACGAGCAAATTTGTATTGGCAAAACAAGAGTTTTATTATTTCATCTTGATGACAAAAAACACATTCTGTACTTCCATGCTAATTCCTCTTAATAAAGTTATCCTTGGTAAGAATGACTCCTCGATGAAGGTACCACAGAAAGTTTTATTCTTAAGCGGTATCTTCATCTTATTATTATCAACTGGTATCTCTAACTTGATCATAGCTCTATACATAGAGTCCACCGTGAATTTACCACTCACGTGTAGGTTCCAATGAAATTCATCGTTTCCTTGTGACAGTTGTATATGGATTCAGGGAAGCTACTGAGGGAGTTGGCTGGCTTGCTATAACTCTCGTACTCGATTCCCCTCTAGATCCCACCAATCAGACCTATTAGACAAGCTCGACATCCATGTATGTCCCCTCCTCCAATGTCAGAGAGAGAGAGAGAGAGAGAGAGAGAGAGAGAAAGATTTGAAAGTGAAAGTGGGCATGTGTGTGGAAGGAGGATTGCCAATGAGATGTGCAATCAAAAAAGTGTCTGAGTTTAAGTTTGGAGATGGTGAATGGATGGCGAAGAAAATTGCTTTATAACGGTGTAAGAAAAGAGTCAACTTTGATACCTCCACTTATTGTGCACGAGAATCCTAAAAGTATAACCTAGACACGATTGAGACCGAGCCACTAGAATATGTCGCATGTGCAGTTACCTAGTTAAAAAGGTACTCCTATTAGTGGTTTTCGGGAAGGGCTAGGTGCCCAAACCAACTACTTTTTGATGATTAATGCACTTGGAGAAGGGCTAGAGATGCGCTTATACAAATTAAATTGACATGTGATCAAAAGGGTTGATATATCATCCGATGGTCAAAAAAACTGAGACACATGTCGACTAGGCAAAAATACCACCAATCCCAACTCCAATGCGCGACGCTAAACAGACGTCCATTTCGTCCGATTTTCATCCGTTTGGGGGTGGCAATGGGGTCGTGTCCGCCCAGATTTCGGGATGTGGCGGCCGTGCGCCCAATGTGTGGCTGCATTTCAACCGCATCGCATTAGTTCAACCAGCATACTAAAATGAAGCATATTAAATGGTTCAAATGAAACATAGCAAATTGTTATACGCCAGAAATAGTCTTACAACCCAATCAAAAGAAAACAATATCAAATAGTCTTACAACCCAATTGAAATTTGTTTGCATGAAAAAATTTAAACTTATAGGTCCACTGGTTGCCAATGTGAGTCTACATGTGCTCGGCCAACTCATCCTGAAGCTGGACATGAGTACGCCAATCCCGTAATTCACGATGAAAATGGACAAACTGTTCGAAGGTTGCAGGAGGTGGCTGCTCAGGCTCAACATCTTCACCCTGGAAATCAAACCCTTGGCCGTAGATGCTTTCATCACGCTCTTCCTCCATGATCATGTTGTGCATGATCACACATGCAGTCATCACCTCCCAAAGCTTCTGCATGCTCCATGTCAATGTAGGGTTTTGAATGATACCCCATCGAGACTGAAGCACACCAAAAGCACGCTCCACATCCTTCCTAGCACTCTCTTGCATTTGGGCAAACCTCTGTCTCTTCTCTCCTTGCGGATTGAGTATGGTCTTCACAAGAGTGGACCACTATGGATAGATACCATCAGCAAGGTAATATCCCTTGTTGTACTAGTGGCCATTACCCTCAAATTTGACCTCCGGACGGTGACCTTTTTGCAAGCCTTGCAAACACTAGAGAATGATGTAGAACACTGATATCATTGTGAGAACCAACCATGCCGAAGAAAGAATGCCATATCCACAGATCGTGTGAAGTCACCGCTTCAAGTATGACAGTAGCACCTTTCGCATGCCCCTTGTACTGCCCCTGCCAAGCAAATGGACAGTTCTTCCACTTCCAGTGCATATAATCATTACTAACAAGCATGACCGGAAAGCCCCTCTCGGCATTGATCGCCAACAACCTCTCTGTATCAGTGTCAGTTGGCTCTCTGAGGGACTCAGGGCCGAACACCGCCACCACGGCCTTTCAGAAACTATACATTGAGGGGAGACACGTGGACTCACTCATACGGACATACTCATCCACAAGATCACCAGGAATTCCATATGCAAGCATGTGGATAGCCGCAGTGCATTTCTGATAAGAAGAGAAGCCAAGCTTACCAAGGGCATCCTCTTTGCACTCAAAGTATGGATCATATGCTACCACTCCCTCCCGAATACGATTGAATACATGTCTCGCCATATGGAGCGACGACGAAATTCGTGTGGTTTGAAGAGTGTGTTATTCTCAAAGTAATCGACATAGACAAGGGTGTGGCCTCTCTCCCTATTGCGGTTCAAGGTCGGAACATGGCCGGGGATTGATCCCCTGTATTGAGGCCGCTTCCTAGTAATGTGGTCGTGGACAACCAATGCAGCCGCCACAAACTCTTCATCATTCGAGGACGAATCATCCGATGAACAATGAAGTTGTGAAAGAATAACTAATCCCCTCTATCCATGATACCTTGTGAGTAACGGGTCGAATACCTTGCGGTCGTGGTGGAGAGGCGGTCGGAAAGAGCAAGTCGATGAAGCGAAGCAAGGTTGGTGTTGATGGGGTGGGCGCGCTGCGGCAATGCAATGCCTACCGGAAGTTGTTGGGGTCGACGACCGGTGACGGTACCCGTAGCTTCTCTCCCATCGGCAACAAGGAACCACGAACGCCGGGAAAAACTACCGAAACGCGGGCGTGGGGCGGCTATGACATGGCGTGGTTGTGGGGCGGACGGCCTTGTTGGAAGGCAGCACGGCTGGGAACGGGGGTGGCAGTGGTGATGGTGGAGGGCGAAGGGAAGAGGGAAAAGAAGGGGAAGAGAAAAGTGGTTGTGTCCCTGACGGATGGGCCATGGAGGACTGGGCGTGCCGCGCCCGTCCGCACGTATCCGTTCGGCCACAAACGCAGTCCAACTTTAGGCCGGAATGGGTTGAAAGCGGACAAAAACAGACAACGGGCGTATTATTTGACAAATCTGACCCTTTGCTGAAACTAATACCACATCTGACCCCTTGGCTAACCTATGTGCAAATCTGACCCCTGAGATCGACGTCAAAGAGGATGGAGCCGAACCTGTACAGGTCGGCGTCAGTAGAATCATGCGCCGAAGCAAGGTCGGCGCCGAGCTCCTTGGAGCCGACCCCTCAGAGCATCTGACTGCAGCAATGTCTTGGCGCCGTCCTGCACAAGTTCGGTGTTATCCTCCTTGGCGCCGACCTCAGGGGCCAGATTTGCAAATAGTTTGGTCAAAGGGCCAGACATGACATTAGTTTTAACAAGGGCCAGATTTATCAAATAATACTTAGTTTGATCCCGCGCGTTGGGCGGCGTGTTCCGTCAGTTTGTCCCCAAACGGACGCCGCCGGACCCGCGCGTTGGAGTTGGCCTAAACCCTTCCTGTACAATCCACACTCCCCACATCCACCACACCTCCATCCATGGCCTTCTCCCCCGCTCTCCACCTCCACCACCCGCCTCGCCTCCATTACCTCCTCCTCTCCTCCAACCCTCTTTCGTCCTCCTTCTGCGCTCAGTACCCATGGTTCTCCGCCTGGTCCCGCCCCCGCCGCGGCCTCCGACCGCCTGCCCCTGCTCTCGACCTCCGCCCGGAGCCCTCCCCCACCTCCGACTCCGACGACGAGGACGCCGTAGGAACTAGCCGCCATTCCGGACGCTCCACCATGTCTCTCATTCTCCGCCGCCTCAAGCGCGCGGGCTATTCACCCGAGGCCCAAACCGCCCACTCCACCGTCTCTCAGCACCCGCGGCGGGGCTCCGTGGAGGACGTGTTCCGCGCGGACGATGGTGTGCTTCCCAACGCGCGCGGGGGATTCGACAATGACGCGGAGTCCTCGCTCGTGGACGCGCGGTTCCCGTGGGAGCGGCCGATGCCACCGCCCGAGGCGGCTGCGCGGGCCGCGAGGTCGCCGGCGTGGATGGCGGAGCTTACGCTCCCTGAACCCGAGCTTAGGCGCCTTCGGCACGCGGCGATGAGGATCAAGTCCAAAACCCAGGTGGGCGGCGCTGGGGTGACGCGGGAAATCGTGGCAAAAATCAAGGAGAAGTGGAGGACGGATGAGGTGGTCAGGATCAAGGTCAACGGCACACCTGCGCTCAACATGCGCCTCTTCCACGAGATACTAGAGGTGTGTATTGGATTTTTACGGAATCTCTTAGCTTGCATCAAGCTTCTTTGGTACTCCAGTAGTTTAGTTTAGTTTCGTATTGGTGGAAATGCTGGATTGCTGGTACTGTTCTTACCAATTTAATAGTTCATTCATGCTTGAGGCGGGTTGCTGCTTGTAACACTGCAAGGTGAATTAGTTTTAGGATGGGATTGTTGGTAGAATTCTTAACAATGTTGTGTGTATTTTGAACTGTGTTGGTTCGAAACTTGAGCTGTAGGTTTAGCTGCAAAATGTGACTTGGAATCTTGTATGTGTTTCACTCGGCAGTTGTCCCTAAGTAATAGGAGTACTACTTAGTTGTGCTAGCTATCCTTTAAAGGCCATTTCTAAGACAAATTAGTATCAGGATATTTAGAGTGATTATCATTATTGATTCCTGTGATGTGTTTGTTATTGATACTGTTATTCACTTATTTTACTTCTGTCCCAGAACTTTGTTAAATACTAGCCTGGTTGAGAAAAATCGGTAGGGAGAACTTATTTAATACTGAAAATGATTAAGAATGTTATTCAGAAAAGGCATAATTAGTAACTTAACGATCACAGCAGTTTTAGGGCACAATAATTGTTCTTTGCCAGAATCGTGCAGAAGCTTCCAAACTTCCTGAATCTTGAGCTTAGAGTGATATCACTTGTAGAACTAAACTGAGTTAAAAGCTAGCTATCTAGTTCATAGTCGAGTTTGGTTTATGTCCAAATCAAGACATGATATTAAATATTTTCCTTTTGGTGCAATAATATAACTCCAATAATTCATTGCACAGAAAATCAGTTATTTCACTACCAGAAGATTTACCAAATGAATGGTCAATTAGGACCTGTTAACAAGTGCAAATAGAGAAGGCAGTATATGTTTATTCAGTATGTTGATTAGTTTTCTTCGTGCCACAGTTTGCCTAAAACTTCACTTATTATCTCTACACATGGCCTACTAGTTCTGGTGAATACATTTTTAGGGTTGTAGTTCTTGCCAATGCAATAACTGTTTTCTTTTGTTTGATCCTAATTAGAGAAAAACAGGGGGATTGGTAATATGGAGGTCAGGAACTTCTGTTTCTCTGTACAGGGGAGTAGCCTATGACGTACCTGAGACCACTAAGGGAACAAATAGGACTTGGCAGGATGTTGGTATGAAGTCCTCAATAAAAGGGCCTCCTACCCCTTCCTCGCTACCTAACGGGAAAGTTAATAGCATGCAAGATAGCAATGGAGGCTTGGTATCTAATACTGAGAAAGAGGAAACAATTGAAACAGTTCCAGAAATCAAATATGAAGAAGAAATTGACAGGTTGTTGGATGAGCTTGGCCCTAGATACAGTGACTGGCCTGGATCCAATCCATTACCAGTAGATGCAGATTTGCTTCCCGCAACTGTACCTGGTTACAAACCCCCTTTCAGAGTTCTGCCATATGGAGTACGGCGGTCACTCAGCCGAAAGGACACTACAAATTTGCGGCGTCTTGGTCGGGGACTGCCTCCTCACTTTGCTCTCGGTACCTTTGTTGTTTTAGTTAGCTTCTAATTTTTCTTCCTCTAGTTCTACTATCATTTGGTGATGTTTCCCCTTTCTGATGAATGTTAGGGCGAAGCAGACAACTCCAAGGATTAGCAGCTGCTATGGTGAAGTTATGGGAGAGAAGTTCCATTGCAAAAATTGCTTTGAAGAGAGGAGTGCAACTTATTACCAGTGAGAGGATGGCTGAAGATATCAAAGTAAATATAGACTCTCTTTCATTAAAAAAAATACATCAGTTTTTGTACTCCATACTTATGGAAAGCCTTTTGAGCTTAGTTAGAAATGTATTCATTGGTACTGGAAACACCAAAGTACATATTTTTTGTGCAAATGAAACACTGCTAGACCTTTTTTCACAGATATTATACTCATTTTGTGCACCTTGAACTTTGTAATTCATCTATCAATTTTCCTATCTGAATATGTCCTGCTATATATGTGCTGACCTAGGCTGCCATGCCATAAAATGTTCGAGAATACATAGATTTTGGAGAAGGCATTAATGAATAAGAACAATCCAGTCTGGGATCAAAGTATTACCATTTCCAGTCCAAAATAGATAGCCTAGAAAGCACACAATCAACATTTTAAAGCTTTACCACTAATATGCATGTAACTGTTTAGGTTTGTCACGTAAAAATGATACCACTCTTTACTTAAAGTTATGTAAGCTATTGCTCCAAGATTGTCATTTCCTTTTCAATCTTGTGTGATAAAGTTTCTGTTCTATGGTATTATTTCAGTTTTTGTGCATTTGCTTAAGACTGTAAATTTGGTCACGTACCAAGTAGCTCTTCAGCTCTAGATTGGTATTCATAGCAGATGCCGTTGAGAGACTCTCATTGAACCTTACAATTGATATCTGGATATTTTTTTTGAAACGCGGTCCCTTAGGGCCCGATTCATTAGAAAAGGTAGAATAGAGTTGCCCGGTTAATTTACGGAAACCCAGGCGAAAACCGTTACAGCACGCCCTCAAGAAAGGGCACCCGGCCGACCTGGCACCAACAAGACCACACACACCGCCGAGAAGAGGACACCGTCGAGGCTGCATGTGTTGTCATCGTGTAGGATCGAAAGTATGTCTAGAGGGAGGGGGGTGATTAGACTACTTGACCAAATAAAAATCTATTATTTTCCCAATTTTAGTTGTGGGCAGATTTTAGCAATTAGCACAAGTCAAGCAATCAACCTACACATGCAATTCTAAGAGTATAGCAGCGGAATGTAAAACATTGCATATGAAGGTAAAGTGAAGGATTTGGAGAAGGAAAACGCAACGGAGACACGGAGATTTTTGGCGTGGTTCCGATAGGTGGTGCTATCGTACGTCCACGTTGATGGAGATTTCAACCCACGAAAGGTAACGGTTGCACGAGTCCACGGAGGGCTCCACCCACGAAGGGTCCACGGAGAAGCAACCTTGTCTATCCCACCATGGCCATCGCCCACGAAGGACTTGCCTCACTCGGGTAGATCTTCACGAAGTAGGCGATCTCCTTGCCCTTACAAACTTCTTGGTTCAACTCCACACCACATCGGAGGCTCTCAAGTGACACCTAACCAATCTAGGAGACACCACTCTTCAAAAGGTAATAGATGGTGTGTAGATGATGAACTCCTTGCTCTTGTACTTCAAATGATAGTCTCCCCAACACTTAACTCTCTCTCACAGATTTGGCTATGGTGGAAAAGGGATTTGAGTGGAAAGCAACTTGGGGAAGACTAGAAATCAAGGTTCAAAAGGTTGGAATGGAATCTCTTGATCTCAACACATGAGTAGGTGGTTCTCTCTTAGAAAATGGATGGTGGAAGTGTAGGTACGTTCTGATGGCTCTCTCACAAGTGGAGAAGGGGGTGGAGGGGTATATATAGCCTCCGCACAAAATTCAACCGTTACACACTTTTGACTCATCTCGGTGGCACCGATTAGGAAACTCGGTGGCACTGATCTGTTCAAAAATATGAAGGTTAGGAATCTCGGTGGGACCGACTGTAACAACTCGGTGGGACCGATGTGCTAGGGCTTAGGGCAAACATCATCTCGGTGGCGCCGATTGCATCAACTCGGTGAGACCGAAGTGAAGCAATAAGTAATAGAGAATCTGTCAAGCCAACTCGGTGAGACCGATTGCATAAACTTGATGGGACCGAAGCGAATGCAATAGATCACAGAGCGCTGGCAAGGCCATCTCCGTGGGACCGAGATCCGTATCGGTGTGACCGAATCGTTAGGGTTTTTGGCAATGGCTATGTCAAATGAACTCGGTGACTCTGGGTAGAAAGAATCGGTGGGGCTGAGTTTGGAATTAGGGTTTGGACATATTTGGATGGAGAAGGTGGCTGAGGGTTTTGGAGCAATATCACTAAGCACTTGAGCAAGTAGACCATTAAGCAACACCTCATCCCCTTTTAATAGTATAGGCTTTCCTATGGACTCAATGTGATCTTGGATCACTTAAATAGAAATGAATAGTTTTGAGCTTTTGCCAATCTTTGTCCTTATCATTTTGAGGGGTCCACATCTCTAGTCCATGCCATGCCAATCATTGAACATCCTGAAATATTTATCTTGAATGAATACTAGTTCAATGAGCTATATGTTGTTATGAATTACCAAAACCACCCGGGGATTCGTTGCACTTTCACATCATCATCACCTCTCCCCAAGCAGGCGACTCCGACTTTGCCGTAGATGACCCGTCAAGACCCCTTAGAACGAACGACACATGACGACCTCGCCAGCCAAAGCCAAACAATCGACCGAAGACGTTGAGGATCGGCAACTCTGATTTTGCTTATGCGCTTCACAGGAGAAAGTTGCATGCCTCGCACTGACCTAACCCAGCGCATCCTCCGGAGAGCACCATCCGCTCAAACCACCCTCATGGAGTCATCGTTGTTGCACGGGCCCCGCCGCACGCAGCTCTGACTTCTCTGTCATAGTGAGAAACAAGCATAGGCACACTTGTTGCCGAACCGAACCGTCGACATCAGAAGGACAAGCGGCAACCCTCGTCGTCGCCACACAAGTCGCAACGCCAACCACTCGCATCACCGGTTGGGCACCTGCCAACCGTGATGCCGTGCACGTCCAGCCCAAGGGAAGCACGGGGTAGGATCACCGGTCTTCAAAGCGACGCCCCAAAGGGGGAAACGCCGCTGAGACGACGTCGTTGCTCGACAGATGGGTCTAGGCTTTCGCCTGAAGGACAAGATCCGAGGATGAAGTGGGTCGAAGAACTCCACGGCGGTGCCTTCAAGAAGGGGAACGACGCCCGTAGACGCCGCCACCGACGGCCGGCCAAAGTCAGGCAAAGCTTGCACTCGGAGTAGACCTGACGAACACCCTCATGCAGCCGACTAAAGCCGGCCTACACCTCCGCTGGCCCACACACCCTTGCACAGCAACCGTGCCGTCTCCACACAGGGACCACCACTCGGCGCATCCGCCTCACTGCCGCCCGCCATGCTCACCAGGATGACCGCGCAGAGGCGACACTCCAAGAAGCCTGAAGGGGTTGCCACACCACCCCACTCGCCGGGGAGGAGCAGCCGGGACCGAGCCCGAAGCTCGCCGACGAAGCTTCCGTCGCCGCCACCCACAAAAGACACCGTTTAGGAGGCCGCCAAGCCACCGGGAGCCGTCGCGCAGCCGGAAGCAGCCGCGCCGCAGGAAGCTGCCAAGACCTTTGCACATCTGGCTGGTCCAGAGAAGACCGCCGCCGCGAGCAGGACGTGAAGGCCCGATACGCCGTGTGCCCACCATGGCAACACCACAGCACGCACCGAGAACCTCCCCCGCCACCACGCATGGAGCCGCCATCCCGGAGATGGGTGCACCCAGATCCACCAGGGGCCGCAGCTCTTGCGCCGCAACGCCGCGGAGAGAGGAAACGCCCTGCCGCCACCATCTCGGGGGCATGTGCGGGCTTAGCCGGCGGCCCCTCCGGCGGCGGTGATGCGGGGGGGCAGGGGGTGCAGGCCCTGCGGCGGTGGCGCCGGGTATTAATCCAATGCTTATTGGACAGGAGGAATGGACTAGAGATAGTTTTGGTCAATAGTGTTACATGGTGGCCATTATGATCACCTTGGTAAGGTGAGCTGGAATTAGAGGAAAGGAATAGAATAGTCTGATTGACTGCGTTCATCAAACTGAACTCATGCATCATAAAACTATAGAAGCAACATTGGCACATCATGCATATTTTACATGATGTGGCTCAAGCCTGGCTTGCTCTACATCAGTCCTGGTTTTTTGCCCCCCCCCCTACGTTTTACCTGTGTACAACTATAGCACATATACCCTGCATATTTGAACCTGCAGGGTATATTTTATCCAATACAATTGTGCAGTCTCTGTTTGATATGGGAGAGCCTTGAACTTTATCAATCTTTTCACCACTTCGTTTCTCCTGTTTGTAACTAACTAATGTTTTCCTGGTCCACTCACAGAAATTAACAGGTGGGGTAATGCTTTCAAGGAACAATGACTTTGTAGTCTTCTACAGAGGGAAAGATTTCTTGTCCACGGAACTCGAAGAGGCACTCCTAGAGAGGGAAAGTTCAATGAAGTCCCTACAAGATGAGGAGCAAGCACGGTTAAATGCAAAGCTGTCATTTACTTCTAGCACTGAGGCATTTATAGAATCCACTGTAGCTGGTACTCTTGAAGAGACCCTTGAAGCTAACTCTAAATATGGAAATGAACTGGACGTTAATCATGTGGACAAGATGACAAGAACTGTAGAAGCTGCAAAGCATGCTGATCTTGTAAGGAAGTTAGAGTGGAAGCTTGCGCTTGTAAGTGATAAGACTTTGAATAGTGAGATTGCTTTATTAGATTCTCTTGTGAACAAACCATTTTCCATATAAAAAAACATTCTTATTTGCCTTATCATAATCTCTTGTTTAATTTAGCTGGGCACATGAGTATAATTCAAACCATCTTACCACAACAATTCAATAATATTCGATAAGAACATAACCTGAAAAATTGCAGTGAACTTAATATTTCTTTTTGCAGAGTGCAGAGAACAACCTTTTAGTTGCAATCTTACATGTACCCAACCACGCTAATGTGGTTCAAATGCTTGCGTAGTTGCGTAACATGAATTACACTGAAGATGCAATTTATGATATTTGAACTTAAATAATTCACTTTATTTATATGCAGGCAGAGAAAAGGATAGCAAAAGCTAAACGAGTGCTTGGAAAAGTCGAGACTGCATTGAAGCCAACTGAAGATACCAAACCACCTGAAACAATAACCGATGAAGAGAGGTTCATGTTTCGGAAACTTGGTCTAAGGATGAAGGCATTTCTGCTCCTTGGTAAAATCTACTCCCTTTTACAAATATAAGATGTTATAACTTTTTTCTGAATCAGATGTATATAGACACGTTTTAGTGTGTATATTCACTCATTTTAGTCTGCATGTAGTCCATATTGAAATATCCAAAACATCTTATATTTGTGAACGGAGGGAGTACTTACCAGTTTACTGCCACTTATTTCCTTTGATCCTGTAGTACTGGAGTTTTTTATTTATTCCAGTATCATTCATTTACCTGTGATTTTTTTTTTTGGAAGGGGCATTGTCTTTTGCTCTAGTTGCTCATTTATTTTATTCCCATGAGATCTAGTCTCCTTAGATTGTCATTATAATTATGTTTCAACTTCATATACATTCTTTTGTTTTATGTATTGCCTTCACCACTTTCAGGTAGAAGAGGAGTTTTTGATGGCACAATCGAAAATATGCACTTGCACTGGAAATACAGGGAACTGGTGAAAATACTAGTGAAAGCAAAGTCTTTTGCAGATGTCAAGAGGACAGCACTATCACTTGAAGTTGAGAGTGGGGGCATTTTAGTTTCTGTGGACAAGGTCTCCAAAGGCTATGCCATTGTTGTGTTTCGTGGGAAGGACTATAGACGTCCTTCCATGCTGAGACCAAGGAATCTTTTGTCAAAGAGAAAGGCTTTAGCTCGATCCATTGAGCTACAGAGAATGGAGGTCCTGTTTTGTTTCTTGGATGGTTGCGGACATTTACTAAAAACTCAACCTGCATTACAAAAGTACTCCCTCTTTAAAGAAATATAAAAGCGTTTAGATCTAGTGATCTAAACACTCTTATATTTCTTTACAGAGGGAGTAGGTACTCAAAAGGAAGAAACCCATTTTGTTAGAGATTCTGTTAGAGCAACTCTGTAAAGCAAACTTTCATTCATTTCCCTAAATGATATATTCCCTCCGTTCCAAATTACTGGAAGTTCTAGCTTTGTCCTAACTCCTAAGTTCCAACTTCTTCAAGTTTGACCAAGTCTACAGAAAATATATGAACATCTACTTTATATTTTCATCCTACCACCTGCGTCTCATATACTATCATGTGGTAGTATATATACTACATCATTTTAAGAATGTTCATATACTATATCTAAGATTTTCTAAAACGAGCTATATGAAAAAATTGCATGCGAGTCCATATATTTTAGTATATTTATAAATACCTGTATATTTATACATGTAAAACAACAGTCTATATGTATACATATATGTATATTTGATGTTGTAGATATTAGCATATTTTCTATATGCTTGGTCAAACTTAAAGAAGTTTGACTTGGCACATAACTAGAACTTCAAGTAATCTGGAATGGAGGGCTAATATCATTCTTTTCTCTTGGTGGCAGGCCTTGAGTCGTCACATTGGAAAGTTAAACAGAAGGGTGAATCAGCTCAGATCCGAACTGGTACGTAGAGTATCCAACTGATTCAGTTGTGACAAAATTACCATTTTCCAGATGCATGTCATGATGACAAATGTTCTCGATTTTCAGGTCCAAGTAGAAGATGTGAAGGACCGAGGAGACAGAGGAGCTGTATGCTAAACTAGATTCTGCGTATTCAAGCGAGGATGAAGATGTAGAGGTGAGTTTATTTCATCCATCGAACTATGCGCCAATGGTTTCTTTGAAACCTGTAACCGCCCACCCTTTTCTATGTAGGACAAGGATGATGAGGCTTATCTCAGGAGCTTTGACAACCCAATTGCGAGGGCAACCGCTGATGATGAAAATGAAACCGCCATTGAGGACAGTGAGTCTAGTTATAGCAATGACGACGATTCCACTGAAGATAATGGCGACTGTGACGAAGAAGATGAAGTTAATGGTGTGGAATATTCAGACTATGACTGACGATGAAGACTTGAAGCGTAACTTGTATTCCGGTTGTCCTGACGGTGACCGACCGGCTAGAAGAAGGGGATGAATCAGACGGAAGATGTAGCGATCTACTCCCCCCCTCCCAAAATATAAGATTTTTTTTAACACTAGCATAGTGTCAAAAACGTTTTTATATTCTAGGACAGAGGGAGTAGATAACATTAGAAACTCATCACACCATACAGGGATCACCCAACCGAGCTAGCCATGTAGCTAGACAATCCTGTACAGTGAGTAAATAATGAGTATTCACTTGGTCTAGTTCATCTTTTTTTTGTGTTTTTTTTTTGCGGGAGGGTCTAGTTCATCTTGTTTTAAAGAAATATAAAAAGGAATAGAAAATAAAATGATTCAAGAAGAGTTAGAATGTCAGTTCCTCAGTTCCTTGAGCGGTACTGAATAAATGATGACTTGAATTAAGGTTTGGGCATAAAGATTCCATTGACCCGTCACAAATGAAAAGCAAAAATACCCAATATCATCTAGTGACTTTTAGTGCTACCAAATAAATGATTACTTGAATTAAGGTTTTGGGCATAAAGGTTCCATTGACCCGTCACAAATGAAAAGCAAAAATTCGCAATATCATCGAGTGACTTTTAGTGGTGGTCAACATTCTAGCTAGATTGATTCATTCTCTCGAAAGACAAGCGTGCGTGTCTAGATTGTGCTTGGAGAGAGTGTTGTCCCTCGGCATAAACTTGTGGTTGCTGACTTTCGGGATAAGCATGCCAAAGTCGGTAGAATGAAGTGGTGAAAGCTCAGGCATTCAAGGAGAGGGTCATTAAGAAGGGCCCTTGGGAGGAAGGAGGGGATGCAGACAATATATGATGATGGCTTGCATTCGTAAGGTGGCCTCAGAGGAGTTTGGAATGTCCAAGGGAAGTAGAAGCGAAGAAGATACCTGATGGTGGAATGATGATGTCCATAAGGCTTTAAGGAGAAGAAAGATTGTTTCAGACGCCTATACCTAGATAGGTGTGTAGACAATATAGAAAAGTGTAAGATGGCAAATAAAGCTGCAAGGCGAGCTGTGAGTGAAGCAAGGGTCAGGCATACGAGGACCTCTAACAGCGGTTAGACACGAAGGAAGGCGAAAAAGACATCTATAAGATAGCCAAGATCCAAGAGGGGAAGAGGAGGGATGTTGACCAAATCAAATGCATTAAGGACGGAGCAGACTAGCTCCTAGTGAAGGACGAGGAGATTAAGTATAGATGGCGGGAGTACTTCACAAGCTGTTCAATGCGAAGAATGAGGGCTCTACCATTGAACTGGACGACTTCTTTGATGATACCAGCAGGCGTTTTGTGTGACGATTCCAGGAGTCTGAGGCCCTGATTGTATCCCCACTTAGGTGTGGAGAGGCCTCGGGGACATAGTGGTAATATGGCTAACTGATACATCTCCAACGTATCTATTTTTTCTCACGCTTTTCCTCTTGTTTTGGACTCTAATATGCATGATTTGAATGAAACTAACCTCGGACTGACGCTGTTTTCAGCAGAACTACCATGGTGTTGTTTTTGTGCAGAAATAAAAGTTCTCGGAATGGAATGAAACTTTGTGATGAATTTTTATATAATATATAAGAATTTCTGGAGCCAAGACCTACCGGAGAGGGGCCCCCTGGGTGGGCACAACCCACCAGGGCGCGCCTCCCTCTCCTGGCGCACCCAGGTGGGTTGTCCCCACCTGGTGGCCCCGCTGACCCTGAAACTAACGCTATAAATTCCTATTTTCGGAGAAAAAAACAGGAAGAAATAATTACCGCGATTCACGAGATGGAGCCGCCGCCAAGCCCTGTTCTTCCTCACAAGGGCAGATGTGGAGTCCGTTTGGTGCTCCAGAGAGGGGGATCTTCGTTCTTCGTCATCACCAACCCATCTCCATCACCAATTCCATGATGCTCCCTACCGGGAGTGAGTAATTCCTTCGTAGACTCGCTGGTCGGTGAGGAGTTGGATGAGATTCATCATGTTATCGAGTTAGTTTTGTTAGGGCCTGATCCCTAGTATCCACTATGTTCTTAGATTGATGTTGCTATGACTTTGCTATGCTTAATGCTTGTCACTTTGGGCCCGGGTGCCATGATTTCAGATCTGAACCGTTTATGTTATCATCATTATATCCATGTTCTAGATCCGATCTTGCAAGTTATAGTCACCTACTACGTGTTATGATCCGACAACCCCGGAGTGACAACAACCGGACCCACTCTCGGTGATGACCATAGTTTGAGGAGTTCATGTATTCACTATGTGTTAATGCTTTGTTCCGGTTCTCTATTAAAAGGAGGCCTTAATACCCCTTAGTTTCCAATATGTACCCCGCTGTCACGGGAGGGTAGGATAAAAGATGCCATGTAAGTTCTTTTAATAAAGCACGTATGACTATGTACAGAATACATGCCTACATTATATCAATGAACTGGAGCTAGTGTCGTATCGCCCTAGGTTATAACTATCACATGATGAATATCATCCAACAAGTCACCGATCCAATGCCTACGAACTTTTCCATATTGTTTCTGCTAAGTTACTTTATGTAGGGTAGAACCCTAGATGGCCGATATTCCATGAAAGGAGCAGATTCTGCGAATAACACGAGGAGAAACACGAGAGAATCACTCAAACCAACAAGAACGATCACACATATGCTAGATCCGAGTACACATAGAGATCACACGATCCGAAGT